>NW_015112939.1:121840-170479 GCF_001443285.1 Poecilia latipinna | reverse complement strand
CCCAAAAAATTAAAAAAATATGAGGGAAACCTTTTTGAAAAACACACCCCTGAATTTTTTTTTTTTTTTTTTTTTTTTTTTTTTTAAAAAGAAAATGCATTAAAAAGATATATTAAAATTGTAATCATTTTATGCATTGTTCCTTTTACATGTAACTAAACAGGGGTCAAGAAAAATATTGAATATTTGAAACTGAATAACATATCAAAAAAAATTTCGAGTAAAGTAATACTTTAAGAAGTAGCCAGTATAATGAAAAATAAACTAAAAATAATATTTGTTTGTCTGCAGAACCATTTTCACATCCTATCAGCTGGAGGAATTGGAGAAAGCGTTTAATGAAGCTCACTATCCAGATGTTTACGCCAGAGAAATGCTGTCCATGAAAACTGAGCTGCCAGAGGACAGAATACAGGTGAGCAGATTTTTTCACTGCAAGAAATTCATCTATTAAAAAAAAAAAAAGTAAAACAAAAAAAAAACAACAAAAAAAAAATCCATGTCTCCTGTGTGTGGATGTAGTGATAATGGGGCCTACATCAAAACAAAACCATCAGGTTGAGATTTTCTCAGCTGCCAGCTTCCCCTCACACTTTAATTAGTTGTTAGAGGGGAAAAAAATGATCCCGTCTTTTCTGAGCATAAACAGGCCGCAGCCCTATAATGAAAGCGTAACTATAAAGAAATTAATTAGCAGAGGTCAGCGGCTGAGCAGAGGGCTGTACCCGGCTGCTCAAAGTGTTTTAATTTCCCATGAAATTTGACACGCCTGTCTCCAATCGACCAGGTCTGGAAATTAACTTATTTTCCAATCAGCCTCCCAGCTCCTTCCTCACCTCTCACTGGAAGCAGAAACGCACAAGCTGTCAGGAGCACTCACTCACTCACAAAAAAAGAAAAAAAAAAGGGTCGATTGCTCATCTGGGGCCTTTCAATTTCAGATGAATATTATACCTGCCCATCTTTCCACAACCAACACACACACGCACTCTCTCACACACCCACACACACATTAAAGTATCACTCTTTTTTTCCTCTCATCCATATTCACAAGGCTATTACAAGGTGGAAATCAATTTAACCTCTTGAAGAGTCAGAAGCCTACTTGCTCTGAAAGAACTGATCTATGAGACAATTTTCATTCAGTTTTTGTGCTAAGAGGCTACTTTAGATGCAAGAAAATGTTTTTTAA
Organism: Poecilia latipinna; assembly: GCF_001443285.1. NCBI lineage: Eukaryota > Metazoa > Chordata > Actinopteri > Cyprinodontiformes > Poeciliidae > Poecilia > Poecilia latipinna. The sequence continues at coordinate 169,287 of NW_015112939.1, read as the reverse complement.
AGGCTGTTCCACACCCACATAGGACAACCTGCATTCTGCCTTCTGCTTCTCTTTTTGATTGGTTGATTTATTTGCTATTTTTGTTCATCTCACCAATCTTATTTACCTGACACTGTTATGTCGTTTATTACCTGAACAAATTGTTTTCTTATATTTGCTTTTAAAGGCCTATACCATTTTTTTCAAAACACATCGGAACGCATCGAAAGGAGTTAAATTTAAATTAAATGTTTGGATATTTTGCTGATGAAATTAGATCTTTTTTAGACATGCTTTAAAAATGAACCAAACATGCATTTATAGCTGCAGTGCATCATGACAGCTGAATGTTGTGTTCTTACACAAAATGTCCAACTCAGCGGTGACGTTGTTTAGCTTTTTCACATGAATCAATGTTGAAAACACCTAATTGAGGTTACAGGTCCAGTTACAATACAAACCACAGCGTAATTTGTCAGATTTTAACACTGAAATATTCCAAGTGTCCATGTTACTGCTAAATAGGAGCAGAACAGGTTGAATGTGAGAAGTTAATCTTGTCATCTGCACAGTACAAAGTACAACCTTAAATATTTTCCAACTATCAAGGCGGTGATTTTTTGAAATATAACTTTGCTCGTTGGTGCTCTTTCATTTTCTAAAGCGAAAGGTTCTGGTTTAAGTTGTTTTCCTTCAGACTCAGCAGCATTCACAGCACCCTGGTTCAACCTTTACAGATAAACAGGCCAGAAATAACTGTTATCACATCAAAGCTGTCTGGTGTACAGTGCCATGAGATTGTTACGCAGTGTTTACAGATGCACAAAAAGATAACAAGGTTTTTGTTAAGCAATCTGTGATATTATTTCAAACTCGTGCGTCATTTGCAAGAGTGTTTTGCTATTTAACAGACAACACTGACAGTCTGTTGACCTTCCATCATGGTAGCTGTTGATCGCTAATATTAGAGCAACATCCTCAACAAGATTGCTGAACACACACTCTGCAGTACCTGGGTGGCACATAAACAATCCAATAAGGATTTCCTTAACATTTAAAGCTTTGGCTGAGAGCATCTTTGGAACACAATTTTTCTGCTTGCTAGGAAAGTTGAGATATTTTTTTCTTGTTTTTTAAACCTGTCAGACCACCAAGATTTTGGTTTACATATCTGCAAGCAGAATACATCTGGTATGATTATGAAAGCATTTCATAAGTCTACTGTATCAAAAGTACCACATGGTGGCAGCGGTGTGATGATCTGTGGCTGGTTTGCTTCTTCTACAAATGAACCCTATCAATTAACAAAAACAGAATTTGAAAACATATATATATGTAGATATGTATATTTACTTTGGTTATAACCTGTTTGACATTAAAACTGGTTTCATAATCTGAAACATTTCAGAGTAGCAAATGAGCAAGAACAGTACAAATCTGTCAAGGTGAAAATACATTTTTATTCCTGTTGCACTTTCAGTCTGATCTACTTTTTTTTCCATTTTTTTTTTTAACATCATGTTTGTTGTTCCTGTCTCGGCAGGTGTGGTTTCAGAACCGCAGAGCCAAGTGGAGGAAGAGGGAGAAGTGTTGGGGGCGCAGCAGTGTGATGGCAGAGTACGGCTTGTACGGCGCAATGGTCCGCCACTCCATCCCCCTGCCTGAGTCCATCCTCAAGTCAGCAAAGGACGGCATCTCGGACTCTTACGCTCCATGGTTATTGGGTATGCGACCATACACTCAAATATAGGAAATAAAACAGTTTCAAAGTTGTTGTTTTTTAGGGCTTTATTTGGCTTTTTTTGCTGTTCATGTCCAGTTTGTCTCCTCAACCGCTTAACGTATCTTATTGTCTTGTAATAACAGTTGCAAAGACTGTCAAAACTTAAAGATACCTACAAATATAGTCATTTAAGAGCAACAGATGTTATTAATGATAGAAATGCCAACACATTTCTATCATTAATGTAAAATAACATTACATGTTTATGCGTGATCAAAAAAGTCAAAACCTTTGGCTGCGAGTTTGTAATTAAGAGTTGAAATTGAACTGCACTCTGACACGCGTTGAGGGGCTCACCCCGCAGTCGATACAGCAATAATCCCTCCTCATCAAGACAGATTAGTCCTCATGTCACCTCATGTCAATTGATTAGATTAAATCAATTAGGAAACACTAATTGAATAAGAACTTCTGCCCTAATTTCTTTACTTTTTTGTTTTTATTTACTTTCACATTCTCTTTTTTTTTTTTTTATCCCCAAATGTGTTCCCAGACTAAACTCAAAAACTATTCCTATCGTTCTGCTCTTCAGGTATGCACAAGAAGTCAGTTGATCCTTCACACCCCTCCCAAGGAAAAACCATAAGCGGCAAGCCACCAACGCCGCCGCCGCCGCCGCCTGGGCAGGAAAAAACGGGAGACACGATGACCGAAGAAGAGAAGGAGAAACAGAGTAAAGACACCAGTTTGTCCATTTCTAAGGAGGAACTGAGGGAGTGCAGTATTGCTGTGCTGCGAGCAAAGGCACTGGAGCACAGTGCAAAGATGCTGGAGACTGTTTCAGACAGAACAAACGGCCACACGGTGCACAGAGGGGAGGCGGAACATGAGGAGATGGCACAGCGGGAGAAGAGCAACTGAAAAGAAAAAAAGACAGTAGCACACAGATTGATGATGAAATACCAACAGAGAGGAGTCTGCTACGTTTGTTTGATTGGTGAAACTGAATCCTGGATCTCCCATCAACTCCTGGGCCTCCGAATTCCTGTTTGGTACTGCTACAGGTGCCACTGCAAATCTGTGTACCGAATCCTGGGAACATTACAAGCTTAAAGCATTGTTTTCAGACGATCAAAGCGTGGTGTACATATTTAAAGTGTCCGATGGTTAGATGACATGTACTTATTTGTCCCTTTATAAATGTAACTGTAGGTTAAATAAAAGCTACTTATATTTAAAATCCTTTTTTTGTTGTTGTTCTGACTGAGATTCCTATCATCCATGATGATGACTGTGAAGAAAGTCAATCTAATGTAGATTTTCTTTCACTTCACACACACACCCCCACACACACACAAATCTCTATTTGGTTCTAAATGACATCCATTAGGATGTCTTCACATTTTGTTTTGCAGTTGTTTTTGAGGTTGCAGCTCACAATAGTTATATTTAGTTATGAAGTTGTGAAATTTGTAAAAAAAAAAAATAGTGTGAAAGAACTGAAACAAGAGACTATCTCTTGATAACGCAGCTGAAAGTTGCCAAAGAGTGATGACTTTACATGTGAAACGCTGAACTAAAGCATGAATGCCAGTCAAACAAACGTATTCTCACATTCATTTGGCTCAGACACTGAGAAAAGCAGATTTAGAGCATCAGCTAATTGTGGTAGGTTAAAAAAATGCAGGAGGAAGATTTGAAGTGTGGAATTACCGATTCAATTTCAGCTGCTTTTTCCATATAGACTGCTCCCTCCAACCCTAGTCTTCAGGGTCCAAAGTTCTGCAGGTTTTAAATATTTCAGCCCACGTCATTCAGATGACTGCATTATCTCCTCTGCATACCATCAAGATAAGCAGAAGCCAGTTGAGGACCCATTTAATTCACACAGTTATATAGCGATAGGTAAACAGCTAGGCTGGAGACAAACATGGGAAATTCTGGTAAACGATTAATAAAAAATGTGCTTTCGTATAATGGGACGCATCGTCACAGAAAATACTGTGACCAAGTGATGGTGCTGTAACACAGTAGCAGAGAGATGTGGATCATTGTTTCAAAAGAGATGTGACTCACATGTGCACACAGAAACATGAGACCAGCCTTTTGAAATTTTACCATTCATTTGGTAAATGGTCGTCTTGCAATTGGAAGGTTGTAGGTTCCATTCCAGCTTCCTCCTGTCACATGTCAATATGCACCTAGGCAAGGCACTTAACACCAAGCTGTGAATGGGTGAATGTGACTAGTGTAAAGTGTTTGAGTGGTCAAAATGACTGGAAAAGTGCTATATAAGTTCAGTCCATTCATGATTCCGTTTTCAAAAATGATCATTTCTGTTCTTCCAGAATGTGGGATCCCTATGGACGCAAAGCCTAAATGACAAAATGTCTGTGCAGATGCACCTAATCTAGTCTCAGAGTGGATGGGGCCTAAAGCATGAAGGACCAGGGAAACCATTGTTTTACCATGTTGCTTCAGCATGTTCTGGATTAAAACACTTTTTTGATTTTTGTCAACAAAACAATACATTTTCGGTTTACAGAAATCCATACAATACATACCAGAAATGTTTTACAACCCTCCTGAAGAGACATTTTGAAAAGTACTACCTCCTTTCCCAGTGCAGTAACGGAGTCAGCCCTTTCTCTTCCATTTGCCTAATCAAAATGCATGAAATCATTTAAATTCTGACGCAGTGAAGTCTTGCAGAAACATGTAAAACATTCTTGCTATGAATAATGGATATCAGTCACAATAGCACATTGTTGCTGTTTTTTGTTGTTATCTTGATGTATTTATCTGTCTTTGTGGTTTTTTTGTTTGTTTCTTTGTTTGTTTGTTTGTTTATTGTTTGCATGTTTTGTTTGTTTTATTCTTGCAGTGCCCCCTCAGGAAGTTGGCGCCCTGGACTAACGCCCATTTCATAAATACTGCTGGCTGAGACCTGTATGCATAGGCGTAGAAACAGGGGGGGACACGTCCCCCGCCAAATTTTGGAGGAAGGCGCATTTGCCCCCCCCCCCCGCCCCACCAATAATTTCACCGCAGTTGTGAAAAATATTTAATTTTGAAATTTTCCGCTCGCGTGCTTTTATTTTGAAGGCGCACCACAGCCCCATTCAGCACAGCGCTTCCTCCTCCCCCCTCCCTCCTCTGAAAGGCTCAGAGAGTTTAGGAGGCAGCGAAACTCAGTTTGAATGAGGTAAACGGCCTGTCGGGAATATTGCCATGAATATCGCTTGTTTATAACATCTTGTTGTCAGTTTTCTTTCATAAATAGAACCAAATCTCTTTTTTAAGTCGTTTTAATTCTGGAATAGTCCCACGTCTAATATTTTACTGCTAACTTTGTCTAGAAAGTTAGCTACTCTAGCCACAATGTTTTATTTCATCACAAGGAAATGAAACGGCAGCAAAATGAGCCTTTTTATCCCTTGTTGTTTAAAGTGTAACGTCAGTGTGAGCAATGGCTACACAACACCTGATCATACTCTACCACTTACCATGTGTATTATATTAGATATTCAGGAGAATGGCAGTGCTAGAATAGTGAAGCTGTTGAAGAAAGGCGAAGAGACCGAGGAAGCTCTGGTGAGGTCTTCAAATTAGTTTATTGAGTATTAGCTGGTTTTAATTTTTAAATAAACTAAACTATTTTATTATAAGAAGAGCAGGTCAGGGAAGACATAGGAGAGCCAGGTGGTTTCAGGGTGTGAAAATATAAAAATGATTTAGTTAGTTTATTACCAGGGATGGCATAGTTACTTTGAAAAAATAACGTACTCAATGAAAAATCCAACCAGCTAGAAAATGTGCATCTCTTTTCCCTCCATTGTTTACGTTTGTGTCGCTGTTTTTACACATGAAACGTAAATCCCCAAGGAAAAAGAAGAAACAAACAATATGTGTTTACTAAAAAAAAAATACAAATATAGTAACACACAGTAACTTGGATACGTAACTTTAATCTGATTATTGGATTGTAAGTAGTAACGCGTTAGATTATGCGTTACAAGGGGTCAGATTAGAGTAACGTGTTGATGACACTATTGTTTGACATTTTTGCTCAAGCTATTTACAGATCTGTTTGGTTTCCGATAGGTGTCCCCCACCCCAATGATAAACTTGTTCCTAAACTTGTTCCTACGCCCTTGCCTGTATGTGTTTAGCCCAGAAACACAGCTGCTTGTCTGATATGAACAACCTGACCTCTTCATGCAATGAGTCTTTTTTTTTTTTTTACAGCCAATAAACTTCACTGAAAGGCTGTCTTACAAGTTATGGCCACACCTTTATTGCTCAAACACTGTCAAACGCTTTACATGCAAGTTGTTACATAGATATTAATTGTGATCATCTTTGAAATGTTTTAATATTAATTTGACGAGTAATTTAATGTGAAAGGAGCACAACATTCATTGCATTTTGTACACAGTTTAGAATTTTTCTAAGAAGGAACAATGTGTCGGCAGATTGCTTTTTTTTCTTCTTTTTCTTTTTTTCCCTTCTTAGTGACCGCCCTTTAACTCATCAAGCCCTTCCTCTCAGGACTTTCCAAGATTTCCAGCGCAAAAACAGCAAGCGCAACATTTCCAACCTTTCATCATAAAACTGTTCTCCTTTTGCGGAAATGATTTGCACGCTTTCTTTGCACAGCTCGGACTGATTTCAGCAACACTATGTGGCTTCCTTGCAGATGCACTACGAAGTATGTGGCTGCCTCCATCAGACGTGGCGTCTCGGCATCTTCTCTTCATGCTTTGCGCCGCGGCAGGAGCAGCTGGAACTCGGCGGCCTTCATGCCGGAGTCTGCGGGCTTCGAGGGCGTTTCTGGCCGCGACGCTCTGCACGACTACTCGGTCTCCCACAGCGAGAACTTCTGGGCCGCCGTGGCCCGCCAGAGGCTGAACTGGATCCGACCTTTCGAAGCTGTGCAGGACTGCGATCTGAGCCAAGGGAGGATTAAGTGGTTCGAGGGCGGAAAGCTGAACGTCTCCGGTGAGATTATTTTCACTTTTTCGCTGAAAAGCGAGACACGTCGAAAGCGTGTCGACCCCTGTTTTTGCAGTTTTACAAGATGACAAACTGATAACAATGTGCGCCCTGAACGCATCACGTGGTTAACGCTGCTTTGTTTACGTTGTGCACATCATGTACAGTGAACTGCTTGGACCGCCATGTGCACACCTGTCCAGAGAGGGTGGCCCTGATCTGGGAGAGGGATGAGCGGGGGTCAGAGGTCAGGTACACATACAGGTGAGGATGTTGGAATCATCATGGTCACGAGCTTTTCTTTTCGGTTTAAATAAAATCAATGTGTGACTGACCTTTATCTTTGTAAGGGAGCTACTGGAAATGACTTGCCGCTTGGGGAACCTGTTGAGGCGGCACGGCGTAAAGAAGGGGGACTGCGTCACCATCTACATGCCCACCTGCCCTCTGGCTGTGGCGTCCATGCTGGCCTGTGCCCGGATAGGTGCTGCTCACAATGTGGTGTTTGCAGGCTTCAGTTCAGAAGCCCTGGCAGAGCGCATAAGAGACGGTGAGCTGGGTTAGATTTACTGTACACAACAAACAGCTGATCTCAGGGTTGTCTATAATCAAATGAGTTTTGTTTTAGCTTCCTGTAGTCATGAGTACTTCACTGTCATTTAAGTAGTCTTTTTTTTTTCATGATTTAGTCGATTTTCTAACAGAGTCGGGATCATCTTGCTGCTCAAACTGAGTCTTTTATTATCTCTAACAGAGGGACATTGCACCATAAAAAATGAAAGGAAGATGCATCTATAAATGTGAATGAATGTTAGAACTCTATAAAAATGCCTTGATTTCTTATGACCGTTTCTTGTTTCATTAATGATCAAACCTTATAAGTGCTAAAAGCAATATTTTAGAAGTTTTAAATAACAATATGAAGTCCAAAGTCAAACATTACAATGTGTAAAAATAACAGTACGTTGTTTTGCGCTACAGCAATATTTTAAGTCATTCAACATTTTTACAAGTGAAAAAATCGTAAACGTTTTGCAAATATTTGAATTCACACCTACAAAGTCAATTTTTCTTTTTTTACTCTCCGACTACATCTTTGATGTGGGGTTGTAGTTAGCCACGATCAAACTTATTTTGTAATTCCATATCGTGTAAAGCAGTTTAGATTATAACATTTCTGCATGCAGATTATAAAGGAATGTAGGAATACATGCCTGTGATACTGTGGACATGGTCAGTAGTTAGAGTTATGCCCAGATAAACTAAAAAATGTGGACTCATTTTTACAAAAAAATGCAACACAAACCATATTTTGAACCTCTTGTGTTAAAGGCACACATTCATTACTTTCATAAAAAATATGAAGATCTGCAGAATTTCATATAAAAACCCAGCTGAAAGATAAAAATCAGCAAATTAGTTCTCGGGATGTTTGGATAGGATATAAAAGGAGAGTCTAACAAAAGCCTTTTTTTTAGGGTTTTTATGGTATGGCTGCAGAGACGGGCCCCATTTAAAGCCTCTTCTGGTTATTCATAATGACCCACTTGAGTTGGCCAAGCCCTGTGATGATCTGTGCTCCCGTCAATAAAGTAGACCCAGCGGAACCAGCAGAGTGACAATGAAGCAGCCTCCCACTTCACACTTACTTGCCAACTCATCTAAAAGAGGCGCAAAAACAGGGCATCATCTCCAACCCCATCAATTTGCCTCAGTTGTTCCAGAAATCCCAGCCAGGTGGGGAGCAGGCATCTTAGGCTGGGTTTTAAAAGGGTTGTGTGAGATGTGCTAAAGCTTAGTTTAGATAGCAGAGGTGACATTCATCACATTACGCTAGTTTGTTAACTGAATTGTTATTCAGTGAAAGAAATGTATGTTTCCGAATCCAAAAACTTCAATTTTTATAAACTGGAGTGTAAAAACATGTGATGTCTTCATGCTCATTCAGCTTTTTCTCCTTTCTCCACACTTATAAATCCTTTTTTTCGTGCAGGTGTTTCTTTACTTCTCCTTCCCTGTGTTGTCTGTAGCTCAGTCCAGCACCGTCATCACCGTGAACCAGGGCGTCCGGGGCGGGAAGATCACAGAGCTGAAGAGGACGGTGGACGCAGCAGTCCAGAGCTGTCCAACTGTCCGGCAGGTGTTTGTGGCCATGAGAACTGAAAAACGAGTTGAGGTGACGGACAGGGACTTCGCCTTGGAGGAGGTCAGAGCCTGACTGGCTGACTGTGTGTTTTCAGGATACGATGTTCATAAAGTAAGGTGTCGTGTTTTAGAAAAGGCTTTCAGGGAATTGTCTGAAAAAAAAAAAAAAAAAAATCGAACGTGGAACAGCTGAGCAAACTCCCGTCTGCTCACTTTGATGTGATAAAACTAGGCACTGCTTCCTGAACTGTTGTGATAAGGTCACAATCCTGACCCCGTCGCGACCTCACTGTTCTGCTCAGGAGATGCTGAAGGAGGACGTGGTGTGTGAGCCGGCTGCCATGGACAGCGAGGACGTCCTGTTCCTGTTGTACACATCTGGCAGCACGGGGAAGCCCAAAGGCCTGGTCCACACACAGGCTGGATACCTGCTGTATGCCGCTCTCACACACAGGGTGAGCAGCGATCCCACAAACACAAACAGACTGCTGACCCGTCTCTACGACATGACGCTTAACGTGTCTCCTCCCTCCGGTTCGTGTCCAGTACGTCTTCGGCTACCACGACGGGGACGTGTTCGGCTGTGTGGCAGATATAGGCTGGATTACTGGACACAGTTACACGGTGTACGGGCCCCTGGCCAACGGAGGGACCACCGTTCTGTTTGAGAGCACTCCGGTGTATCCCGACCCAGGTTTTGAATTCTAAAATAATGTTTTAAGTTTAAAAATTGGTTCAGAGTTTCTGCACAGCCTTGAAAAGTTTGGTAAAACTATGAGATCCACTTTGAATTTCCCCTTTCCGGGTCAACAAAACGTTGTTTCTATTCTAATCTGTTGATCACTTTCCAGATCTGGCTAGCTTTGGAAGAAAGGAAATGAAGTTGGGAAACTTTTTTTGTCCAGTTTTGTTCCCTTTTTTTTTCTAAAGAACAAAAGTTGGACACAGCATAATAAACATTGTTGTTTTCACCTTGACTTATTAATTTGACATGCTTAACCTATAATTTTCTTACTCAAATCTTAGTTTTACCCATTAGTATTCTAGCTATTGGCTTACACACTCACTTAAATATGAATAAAAATGGCAATTTTAACCTCTGTTTGGCCTGCAAACAACTTTGCAGGCCAAACAGACCTTAAATTCAGGTTAAACTGTATTTGCGCATATGTGTGGCTATTTTTGGAGGCTTTACAAGCAAAATAAAGATAAAAAGTTCCCAAATCATATGCTTTTAATCTACTATGCTGCACTTTTTATTTAAAAAGACCAACAGTTTTATATTTTCAAATAAAGGTGATCTATGTTTGACCAGATGCAGTGAAAGCAGTGAGATGGCCCAGATGCTATCTTAGTACTGCATTGATCCACAACTGTGCGGTGTGTAGATAACAAAACTGTTACTAAAACAGGTTAACAGTTAAAACTTGATATTTAAATGTCCTGAATTTAATCAATAAAAGAAAAAAAAAATCATCTTAGTAGAAATTATATGGTTTTTCTGTGTTTGATCACACCTCACCTTGATTTTAGCATTTAAACCACCAGTATTTTGGTTTTTGACTTTTGAAAGTACATCTCACTACTGTTTTCTACCTGTTAAACTGGTCCTGCGACTTTAAAATGGGTCTAAAATGTAAAACAAAGAACTAATACTGCAGCTTGTTTTTACAAACTGAAGTTCCAGATTTCAGAAACTGCTTTAAAACAATGCGTTCAGTTTGGGACACACCACCACTCCTTAATTGTCAAGTCAAAAAGTTAATCCTGAGTGAAATGCTACTATATACTCTAATAAATATATCAAATACCTCATTGCGTTGCTGAATTATTTTGTGGAACTTATACCATTCAAGTAGCTTCAAGGGTAATATTTTGCACTCACTCATCCAAGTTAGAAAAGTGTGTAATTTTAAAATAAATAAAGTGTAAGAAGAACACTGCTGGTGGAATTATTTGTATCCTATAACATGTAAATGTTGTCTGGTTTACAGGGAGATACTGGGACATGGTGGAGAGGCTGAGGATCAACCAGTTCTACGGAGCTCCCACCGCAATCCGCCTCCTGATCAGATACGGAGACCAGTGGGTGAAGAAGTACGACCGCTCTTCCCTCACCACACTCGGCTCTGGTACGTGAAACACTTTGCTCCAAAGCGGGAAAAGACTTTTGTTTTGTTTTTTTTGTTTTTTTTTTGTCCAGCTTTCATCTTCTTTAGGTTGGACTGTAGCAAGTCTTATTTTTTAAAAATCTGCCTGCACTTTAGTAAATGTGTTTAATTTATGAAACATCACGGATTCTCAGCTTCTGAAATGCAAACAGGATTTGTTTTGTTTGCATTCAACTGCTCTGTTAATAATAACAAAAAAGTCAACATGTATTGTGTATTTATTACAACACTTTTAGCACGATGACTGCTGTCAAGCACAGAGTGGAAAATCACATGACGTCCTTCTTTCCTCAGCAGTCAGGCTGCAAATTGCCCTGAAAGAACAAACAGAGGCTGATGCAGGGTTGAGGTTTACTGAAAACCAAACTGGGGTTGGCAGAGAGCCGAGAAAGAAACGAAGCCTCGACCTGAATGACTTTCACCTTTGTTCCAGTTTTCTGTGTTTATGTGTAAAAACAAAAAAAAATTAGGTGTTTTTCACAGTCAGAGTTGCACTGGACAAGAATGCATGACGGCAAACGCAAAACAACTGCAGGGAACATAGGTTCACCTTCACATTTCTTCGGAGGGTTTCGCTGTTTCTACTGCACACTACTAGTTTTCTAGCATCAGCCACACAGTTATACTTATATTATTGCTAACTTGGAGTCACTATGGGTTGTGGATAAAAGCTTTTTGGCTTCGTTTTGGATTTTTTTGCTCTCCTTCAGTACCCTGCAACTGTTAATCATCAGCCTGTAATTATTAAAAACCTATGAACCGATTATTATTTTCCCCCCCCAAGTCTATCTTCTTGTCAGCAAAGCAGTTGTTTTGTACATCCAGAGAAAATCTACAAATACATGAGATTAAAATGACTCCGCACTAATCCTGCGTGACGTCTGGAAAAAAAACGTGAGATGCGATGAAGGAGGTGAAAGTTTTGATGACAGTATGACTTGTGATAAATAAATATTCACATATACGCTGTGCCAGGTAGAGTGCCGCTGACACAGATAGTGGATATTAATAATGTTAATTGTTTCATTAAAAATAAAAACAAAAAAACTTGTTTGGACTACTCGCATCCCTTTCCGTACCTGCAAGCAAACCATTTAGTAGCCATGCTCTTGCATCAAGACAATACTTAAATTATTTTTTTTTAAATTAAGAATTTTCAGAAACTGTGGAGATAAATAGTTCTAAAATGCTCTCTTGTAATTCAATTAAATTCTGTTATATTTTCTGAAGACATTGTATTGCACTCCATAGCCATATATTCGAGTACTAAAAAGCAGTTTGGACCACCGTATAAAGACATAACTGATGGTGTTTGTGTCTGCAGTGGGTGAGCCGATCAACACAGAAGCGTGGGAGTGGTACAACAGGGTGGTCGGGGAAGGACGCTGTCCTGTAGTGGACACCTGGTGGCAAACCGGTAAGATACAGATCCTGTAATCTAAAATTTTGTAGAAAGTTACCCAACTTTAAAGAAAAAAAAAACCTCATATCACACAGCTTGTTTGACCTACAATTAAAACATCGTCAATAAGCGTTTGAGGCTATTTGACATAATGATCTTCATCTCATTAGCAGCCATGATGGCTGATCTGTCATCTCAGAAAAACAGAGACCTGAGTCGGATCCTATTTCACAAAACTATATTATTATTTCATTAATAAAACAGAAAAAAAAAATGATTTGTATCTTTTTGCGTTTGAGCAGAGAAGAGTTTTATTTGCTGTGTCGGGATCATAACTCAAACAAGTGGACCATGTGGTATATTTTTAAGCTTGACTTCAGTCTGCTGCTTGTGTGCATCTGTGGTTTGCACAGTGTCTTGTCAGGGAAATGTCAGAGGAATCTACAACTGTGTTAATGTCAGATACTGGGAGTCTAATAGTACCATCTTCCTTATTGGAGGAGAAGCTAGCCTCACAAACTCCTCCTCAAAAGTGGCCACGTCTGCACAGAAGCAGTCCATCTTAAAGGGAAAAGCCGTCAGCTTTGTTCGCCAAACGGGGACTGTTACATAACGTGTTGGGACTGTGGTGGTGTGTGCATGTAAACACACAGGCTGTCATAGCAATCAGCTGTGCAAATGTGTTCTTCCAAACTTCTTCTGTGCTTTGTTTGGGTCAGCAAAGGTTTTGGCTTTTGTCCTCTTTCTATTGTTGATTCATGAACACTTACTTTTCCTGAGGCAAGTGAGGCCTGCAGGGCAGTTTCTTTTATTGTGAGCTTGTTTTGTGACATTCTGGGATGAGTCTTTTTTCTGTGCGTTCTCGGAATAACTTGGAGGCTACACACGGCTGGGAAGGTTCACCGCTATTCCACATCGTCTCCATTTGTGCTGTCGCTGTGACTCGCTTGAGTCAACAAATCAAGACTGACGAATTTGGTTTTCACCTGTGCTTAAATTTCTTAAGATCAGGGCATGATGTGTTGCTTTTTGATCCTGCTTCATGCTGTCAGACAAGTGCTTTCTTATTTTCCTAGGCCTTGCAATCAGTGGGTCTGGGTGTAGCTGAGGAAATTTAACTCAAAGTGTGGTTAATCACTGCTAAACCATGAATTAGCAAGAAAAAAAACAAAACAAGAAATCTGTAAGGGAGCAAACACTGTTTCATAGTACTGTAAAAAGGAAGTGACGTAAACACACTACAGGGATTCCACTTGGTCTCACATAAGAAAACCTTCTAGAATATGTTTTCAACTTTAATGTCGCAAGAAAACAGCCTCCATGCTTCCACAACATTAGCTTATAATGACAGCATGCTGTAAATCATCGGATTTTGCTAATAAAGTCAACTTTGCTGAACCCATCTGACACTATGTGTTTCACCCTAATCAGATCGAGTAATATAAGCAAATGGCGCACACCCGTGGTAATTACCATGCAAATGGTAGAAAACCTCTTACTACTGATGATAATTAAACATTAGAGCATCATGAGCTTAAGAATCAGAGACACAGATATGACCCAAATACCCTACTTCTGCAAAAAGGATTATGTTGTTATGGTATTTTTTCCGAACTAATGTTTTCAATTACGGCTAAGTGGCATTATTCATAAATGACATTTGGTTGATCAGGCAGCAAGTAGCCTGTTTAGTCGAGGAAAATTAGATTTTTATCCTCTGCTGGCATCCGAGTCGAGTGTTGGATCACCCAGGGCAGGGGAGGTGAGAGGGTGAAAGGGTGAAAGGGCACGGACGTCTCAAACAAACAGCAAATCGTTTAAGGTGGAAGTCAGTCGAGGGGGTTTCTGTTCGTTTCCAAGCTTTAAACAAACAAAACAAAGATTTATTTACAGTCAGCATTTAATCTCTATAGGAGAAAGGTAGTGAAACATGAATTTACTCCTGGGAAACAGTTTTGAGCACCAGTCTCAGAGTTACAGTCAACGAGAACAACGCACAAGTCTAATGCTATTGTGGCATCATCTGTTGTGTCCTACTTTAGAGCAGCCCCCTCTGCTGTCGCTTCCACTGGTGCCACCACTAGGTGGATTACCAGAGCCCACGAGGCCTGGGAGGCTCTAATTGCGTTTAATTTACTTAGTATGATGCTAATACCACAATCTGCATCTGGAGTCATGAGGAAGCCTTATGCCGGGATTCACAAAACATTACTCAGCTCCATCCGTCCCTTGTTTTGCCTTTAGTCCCGTGTGACATTCGGCATACACAGCCTACTCTCAATTTGTATTTTTAGTGTAATTAACAGTATTGATAAAGATTTAATGTAAAAGTGTATGTGGAACGGCACAAATGTGATAAATAAAAAATAAAAAAGAGATAAATAGATCAGACTTTTGTTAACATTTTTCATGTGAACACCAAAATATAAAGTACTGCAATAGTTTCATTACACATTAGCTGTGATTGTTAATTTGTCTGACAGATTAGATTGCTAAACTAGTTAAAATATAAAATATTGCTTGAATGCCTGTTAAGGTTTCATGGATCCAAATAATGTTTAAAGAAAGAATAGTATTTAAATAATGATTTGATTTAGAGTGAGAATAACTAAATTAAAAGTGGCCCAAACATTAAATCTTGCTTTGGGCATTAGAGGAAACTTTGAATGATAAAAAATAACAGTGGCCCGAACATTAAACCCAGAGGAACCCCATAAATATAATAATTATTGTAGTATTTAAAGTACCTTTGCTACAACTGACAAAAATTAGGTTGTATATAATGCTGTGATTAGTTTGTCAAACTTTGGCTTACTATATTCTCTAATTTTGTATTCACGTGTCATTTTCTTTAGGTTTGGGAATGTAAAAGTGAATAAAACTAGTTTTTTTATTTTGATGTCGGTTGTTACACTATGACGAGGTTTCGATGAGATTACTTTATCATTTGCTTTTTGTTTTGACCTCAGAAACAGGTGGCATCTGCATCGCCCCAAAGCCGTCGGAACCAGACGCAGAGATCGTCCCTGGGATGGCCATGAGACCCTTCTTTGGCATCAAGCCGGCGCTCATGGACACCGAGGTGAACCGCTTAGCAGCGTGTGCGTCTGTGTGTGTCCTACCCCCCCCTCACATGCCGCGCGGCTGTGGGAGCAGCCTGGGGGAGAAGGTCAGATTAAGGATTATAAAACAGTCGCCACCAGCTGTGTCACTTTTGATACCCACCCTGCTCTCAGCCGTCAGTCACACTGATATGCCGCCTGCAGCCCCACATATTGTGCAGACAGTTGGAGTGACGCGTTTCAGCTGACCTTTCTTCCTCTTTCGCGGCGGAAATGAACCAAAAAAAAAAAAAAAAAACTTCAGCACTCATTGCTTACTGTTGCGTTACTAGCAGCCCAACCTCTCCATGAACTCCGATTTTTACATTATTTGCAGTTAAATTTGTTAAGAGTACAACTTTTTCCTCCTTCTTTCCAACTCACTGCAGCGTTTTTTTCTTTTGCGTTAACAGATTCGTTGTCTTTTGTTATTGCAGGGAAAGTTACTGACTTCCAACAACGCATCCGGAGCTCTGTGTATGGCTCAGCCGTGGCCCGGCATGGCAAGAACCATCCACAACAACCACCAGAGATTCCTAGAGACCTACTTCCAACCTTATCCAGGTACTGTGTTCAGAAACAAACAACCTCATGTTTTCAGCCTTTTTTTTTTTTTCCACATCAAAAATGGAAAATAAAAACCCTATTTGTAACAAACCATAGGGTACTTCTTCACCGGTGATGGAGCATATCGTTCTCAGGAGGGCTACTACCAGATCACAGGGCGTCTGGATGACGTCATCAACGTCAGCGGCCACAGGATCGGGACAGCAGAGATAGAGGACGTAGTGGTGAGTTCACCTTAAATATACTCAAGCACACAAACATTATTTAGGTAACCTGTAACAGAAGCCAGTTAACTTCGATTTACTGTGAACATCCAAAAAAAACACCTTTTATTCCGACACTCTTTATTAAATCACTGAATATAAAAGGAGGTTTGTATTTTATGTCTGTGACAGAATCAGTGTAGTGCAGTGGCTGAGTCTGCAGTCATTGGATACTCTCATAGCATCAAGGGTCAAGGCAAGTACTAACGTGTCCTCCACATGTACACGTCATATTCAGCAAGTTAGAATATTCGTTCAGATTGAGCCCGTTTATCAGATTAAAAATTACTTTTCGCTAAGCCCACGTTTCTGTTTTTAAAAATAGCACTATTTTAATTTTTTATACGTTTTCTTTAGTTGTAATGATAACCAACAGAAATAAATTCTTTCCAACATAAGTCTGTGCGTAATTAATCTATACAAAGTGTCTCACTTAGTGAAAGCTAATGAAATATGTGGACTATTCAGCAATATTTTAATTTTATAATCCAAAGATTTATTAAATGGCACGTTCGCCTGTATTTCCCATGTTGAAGGTCATTTTGTCAAATGATATTGACAAACAGGAAGTCTTAGATTACCAAGAATACATTCAACTGTCGGATCAAATTTTTTAAATTGAGGGTATAAATTTAAAACTTTTGATTTCTCTCAATGCAAACTGAGTTTGTTTTTTTTTTTTGCAGTAAACAAACGGATATAAATACCTGTCTATTCTGATTTGTTAGGAGTTTACGCCTTCGTGGTCCTGAAGAAGGGCGTAGACATGCAGGAGGCGGATCTGTCCAAGGAGCTGAACAGCATGGTGTCTGAAAAGATCGCCAAGTACGCTTGTCCTGACTTCATTCAGGTAAATCATCTCTCTGGCTGGGTTCAAATGACAAGCTTGCATTTAAAACAGGCTTCACTCTGTTTCTTTATCCTTATCATATCTGTGACGCAGTTCGTTCAGATGAAGCCCATTTATCAGATTTTATCCTTATCATATCTGTGACGCAGTTTGCTAAACGGTTGCCCAAGACGCGCTCGGGGAAGATCATGCGGCGCGTGCTGCGCAAAGTTGTGGACTGCGACCTGGACAGTTTGGGGGACCTGAGCACGCTGGACGATCCGGCAGCGGTCCAGGAGATCATTGAAGGCCACGAGAAGCTCTTGAGTAAATAAGAGCCATCGGAGTTCACTTTCCCGAAAACGATGAAATGTAAAGGAGGCTGTGAAGGACAACTTGCACATTCCCATTAACCACACATGTGCCTTTAGAGAAAAAAATTATTTTAATGACAAAATCTTTCATTTTATTGTACATATAAATCTTTTTTAACAACCCACGTATCTTCATTTTAAGACTGTAAAACCGTCAAATGTGGCTATGAATAACACCATTGCAAAACCAACTTTAATGCACTTACGAAGTGTTTTTCTATGTGATTTTTAACACAATAAAACATTTTTTTGGGTCCAGTTTCTGAATCTCAAGCCTTTTTTTACTAAAATACTCCATTCCTTGATTGCTTTAGATAAGAAAATAATCAAAGTGTTGTTCAAGACTGCTCACATGGACTGATTGTAACATGTTTAAGAGGATTTGAATGATAAGTTATTATTAAGAAACCTCGAGGCTTCCTGCAGGTCAGGGGGTTCACATGGCTTCTTGTCTGAGGCTGAGGGTCCCACTGGTTCCTTTTAACTTGGTTAACTCCCATCGGCCTTCTCCACATAGCTTCAGTTGCATGTCGTGGTACTGGAAGATCAGGTATGACGTGTTGGCAAAGCGGGCACCAAAATTGAGAGCAAAGCAAAAAAGATTTGAAGGCACAAAGGCCTGAGGAAGCAATCATTATTTTTCACCAACATATCCTGTTAAGCTGCTGATTTAATGGTGTTAAAAATTAACCTTTACTTTAAAGAGGCCATATTGTCCTAGCTGCCCTCAGAGAGGTCTTGGTTCTGCTTCTTTGATTTCTTGAGGCTGTTTAAAGTTTGCATTGGACTTTGACTCCAATGAAGTGATATTTCCTAACTTTCTGTTGTGTTCAGATAAATGAGCTGGACAAAATTAAATGATGGAAAAAGCAGCAGTTTGCATAGGCAAACTCAATTGCCTATGCAACTTCAAAGATTATTAGACGGTCTGGCTGTTTTGAAGCAAAGCATAGAGAAATGATAGGTTTGCACTCCACCTGATGATTATTCGGCTTACCTTTTCTAGGCTGCTACGGTGTCCCAGACTGATCAAAGTCATGCCCAGCTGTTTACAGGTCCGGTACAGCTGAGCCTCTGCTTCCTCTGTTAAAGCACTGGTGGCTTCGTCTAAAACTAGTGGATTAAGGAAAATAAATAAATAATAAATAAAAAAGTTTCCTTACCTCTAAATGGCACTGTATGTCATTTTCAGAATAAAGGGTTTAGACAAAAGCAGCTGTCCACACCTGAGCTGCAGAAGAAACTCACCTGCATATTTTGGCTGCAGGTAGAAGAGTCGTGCAAAGGAGAGACGCTGCATTTCACCTGGAGACAGAACATCATACCTGCAAAGAATATTAAAAAAAAAGATATACATTAGAAAGGATTATTTTCATTTTTTTTATTTTCATAGCTTCTACTTTATTTGGCTGCTCATACCAGTTCCAGTCCACTTTCTCATCCAGACCACCGGTTCGTTTCAAGAGGCTTGACTGTGGAACGCATAGGAAACGTGGTTTATTGCCGGTCTATAAACAAACTGATAGGATCTCAGAAACATTTTATTACTGCACAACTTTTACTCACCACTCCTGCAAGTTCCAGGAATTGCATAATTCTATCATCATCTACTGACCCTGAAAATGAGGCTTAATAAATATTACCATCTCATGTTAGTCACAATAATACAGAAACCATGAAGTAGCACTAAGACAGAAAGCATTTGATGAAATGAACACAATCCCAGAAATGTGCTTTATAGTAAACTCTTAATCCTTTGTACTAATTATTTTTTATCCCTATTCTTTTGTAGAGTACATGAGATGGCATATTGTGAGATGGCGATATATATAAATAAAGATAATTTAATTGAATTCCTAAACAACTTTTTTTTTTCACCAGTTTTTGTATTGCCTTATAGTTAACTATTTCATTATAATATGTGATACCTGATGCAGGGTAAATATCCTTCAGCGGGTAAATCACCTGTTTGAGAAAAAAAAAAAAAAAACTCTAATAAATGAGAAGTCACACCAACACACACGTAGAGTATATTTGTTATTTGAATTCATAAACAAAGCGTCACCTGCTCACGCAGAGTGCCGTCGGTCATGTAGGGTTTCTGAGGTAGGAAGAGGGTTCCTCTGGGACCAAAACATGTGGTCATCTGGACAAAACCTAGAGGCACAGAAAAAGAGAAAAAAAACTGAAGACATTATTCCATCAGCAACCTGTGACGCATTTTTTTTTTTTTTTTTAGGTTATTATTTAAACATTCATCTGTGCTCTGCTGGTAATTGATTCAACTGAAAGTGATGCATCATCACATTTACGTGGAGCAGGTACAACAAGCACTTGTGTCCAAAGTTATTTGTGATACCCTAATGGTTCAACAGCAGTCGCGGTCTTCCCGCCGTCTCACCGCTGTGTGCCTCCCAGAGACGGTTGAGGACCCTCAGCAGGGACGTCTTCCCTGTGCCTGTGTTCCCCACCACCAGCAGGTGAGTCCCCTGGCTGATTTTTAGACTCAGGTTCTCCACCAATAGCTGGTCCGAGTATGGAGATTTGTACGAAAGGTGGTCCAGGATGAAGGCCGTATCCACAGGGCCCGCATGGACATTAAAGTCACTGGATTGGGGGAGATTATATTAAAATCAAATGCAGGCTGTGTTTTTTTCTACACTTTTCAGTTTGCTCCCCACTTTCATTGTGTTTGTGTGAAACCGCTCCCTCTGACCTGTCAAAGTCGTAGCTTTCCCCGGATGCGGGGTCATAATCGCACTGCTTGTGAAGGATGTCATCCATCGCCTCCCTCAGCTCCCCAATCCTGACCACAACAACACAGAGCTTCAGAGACGGGAGGCCAAATCCCACCGACGAAAGACCTGCTGTCGTTAGACATGCAGCGTCCTACCTGTGGGTGTATCCCGCCACATCTGACAGAGTAGTTGACAGGTCTATTAGCTGCGTGAAGCCGTTTATCAAGTAGATGCACACAAAGGCGTTCTGCATATAAAATAGGGGAAAGAGAAAAGAGGAGAGGCAGAGAATGAAAAATCACAACTTTACTGACTAAATGGAAGAAAAAAAAATGCAGCACAAAGTCAAGACCTGAGACAATTAGATGTGTTGCGACGAAATAAATGCTAAACATTTAGAGGGCAGTTAGCTCTCAGACTGGAAGAAAAGAGTCTTTCTGCCATCTAGTGGACAAACTAGGAACAAAAGATTTGATTTCTGCAGCCTCTTCCTCGTGGAGGAGCTGATGACAGGTTACAATAAAAGAAAAAAGCAACTGCATGAGCATTTAAAACAACAGGCCCACCCACCTTACTGATGAGTGCGCTGAGTTCACCTGGAGTGAGACCATCGTAAACACCAGTGAAGATGGGAATGGCGATTATAATGTAGCTGAGGAACCCTCCGAGGTAGTCAAAGGTGTTTACTCCAACTGTGGCAGGAAGAGTTACAGTTGAAGCAAAGACGTTTGAAATACTCCAGAGGCAAAGTGTGCTAATAGTTGATGTTCCTACTATAAAGCCAGAGCTCCTTGTTGATGAGGCTCTTCTGGGTCTGCAGCAGGGCCTGCAGCCTTCGGTCAGTTCTCATGTGCTGCACTTTGCCAGCTCTGAAAACGAAACACAGACTAATCTTTTTATGCAGTTTCACACCTGGTCGTCTTTCAGCACAGAAACACAGATTTGAAGGTCTGAAACTATTTATTAAAGACTTGATTTAAGACGAAACTCTAGATTTTAGTCCCCAAATTTTACATCGTTCTGCTTTTATTTGACGACGTAAAAGGCCGACGTAATCTCTGAAGTTGAAAGATCAAATTTGAGTAAATAAAAAGAATCACCATCTCATAAACTGACAGTATGTATATAAAGATGCTGTGAATGAATAGAGAGTTTGATTGCTTTGTGTGCGTATGTGATACAAATTATTATTTGTTTGGACTCACCTGAAAAAGGCGGCGGACTCTGCATTGACACGAATTTGCATGTGTTTAAATCTGGAAAATAAATCAGCACATTTATTTCAGCACAACATCCAATCACTTTTTAAGCATCAAGGAAGCACTTATAGCACATATTGTTGATGGTTTTAACATATGATTAAAAAAAAAAGATCAAATATAAACTGCGCGCCGACGCATATCCTGCGTTATTTAGAAAGGAAAAGGCACCACGCCAAAGTCCACAGAAACGTCCTTTGCAACAAACACTGGGGAAAGCCTCATGTGCGTTAGTAGCTCGAACCACTGTGTGCACAGCGCTTTTGTGTGAAAGTTACCTGAAGTCTCCCTCCAGTTTCTCTTGCTCAAACAGAGTGGACACAATGGGCCCCATGAGGATTTTATTGGCAATAGTTCCAACAACAAAATATCCAAAGATACTCACAGGACCAATCCATCCGGTGCTGAAAAACAAAGGGAATTTATTTTTAGGCGTTTTGTGAAACGTAAATGCAATTAAGAATCCGTTACATTGTTTGTCAAGACCAATTTCAGGCATATTTTCAGAGATGGAGGTGATGTGAAAACTGCGTCGTTTTCCTGCTTTCCTGCCTGTTACGAAGATAAAACCACCACCTAATTTCTAAACATAAAGAACAACCGATGAAAGTAATAAAATGAATATGCTAGATAATAAAACAACATTTTCAAGGATGTAACGTGTGTAATGTGTTTTGCTTTTGGTGGCTTCACTTTGTGAAAGAAATAAATAAAATATCAGGAAACATTTGACAATCTGCTTTAAAAAAAAAAAAAAGTTTCAAATTTCTCCCTGTGTTACGGCCCCTGGCCTCTTGAGGCTGTGCAGGCTCCCTTTTTGTTATGCAGGTTCAGCTGTGAGAGCACACCTTCCTGATTGGCTGCCTGAAGGCTGCAGGAGAGCAGCTACACCATTGGACCAGCAGAGGATTGGCAAGCCAGTCAATCGTTGATGAGGCTCACCTGCACCATATAAAAGGCTCCTGAAGCTCGTGTCTGGGAGGCTTGGTGCTCCCCTTAGCATTCCCTTTGTGTGTTCTTTTTTTTCCCCCCATTTTGAGTGTTTACTTTGAGTTGACTTGTTTGGACATTTTGTAACTTTAATTTGCACTTGACATTCTTGAGTTTGTTGATCCCTTTTGTTTTGCATTAATTGGGATACATTGTATTGCTTTGTGAAACCTTTTGAAATAATTTTACATTCCACTTGTTACTCTGGACACATTTTATGTTACTGCCCCTGGACCCCTAGACCTTGGGGGGGCATAACACCCTGGATAAAAGTTTGCCGTTTATTTCAGCTACTCCGACCTCGTTCTGCTGCTCTCATGTTTTTTTTTTTTTTTTTTTACTGCACCTATCATGTTAGTTTACAACATCTTAGCTTCATAGTTGGACAGTTGGACATGTATACTGTAGCAGTAGCGCGACGTCTTCCTGCGCACTGACCTGCGGAAGCATTGGTAGGTGTAGTAAGAAATTGTGAACGGTGAGACAATCAAGCGACTGGCCATGGTGCTCATCTGCTTACAGAACCTCTCCACATCCTGACTGATCCGCTGGTCTCTGCGAGTGACACGGATGCAGAAGAAAAACAGATGCATTAACTCTGATTTAATAGCCAGAAGATTTAGAAATTGAGATTTACAGTTCAAGACTGTTGTGCACAGTAAAACGTAACATTTTATTTGTGCATGCATATTTTAATTATTTGGGTAGTAGAAATGTAAGGGAGGGAAAAAAAAAACCTTATGCTTACGGGTTATCAATGTCCTCTTGGAGTACATTTAGTATGTAATAAACTCTGCCCTGGAAGTAGGACGAATGAAGGCTCTCAGTCAGCGTCGTCCTCCAGCTGACATACATTTGATTGCAAATGTATTGGTCAAGACTTTTAAGCTGAAAAGCAAAAAATAAATAAATAGCAAGTTGAAATCCATAAAAGTATTGTGACACTACACTGCAATAAGGTTGGGAATCAAATAAGAGTGTAAAAGTATACGTGTTAAAAAAAAAAAAAGAATACATGTCAGGTTGACCTCACAAAGATGAAACAATCACACAATTTTATAGCAAACCATAAAATAATATGGCGTCTCAGTCAGACAGCTAGATGACTGTATGACAAAATGCACAAATAAATTAAGAAAATAGAGAATTAAGCATGTATAATGAGAAGGGACAAAATAATTTATTTCAGTAATACAAGTGGAATTATGTGTCAAGATTTAAACAAACAGATATAACTGACTAACTTATATCAATAACATGATTTACATGAAACAAACATCTGCTGAAAGACAATGATCAAAGCATTGGCAGTTTAAAAGACAGGGGATCAGGTGACTTTGGACAGAGGCCAAATTCCAGGTTTTAATGGGAAAATCAATCAGTGTGACTTTATTCTCATGTGGTCACAGGAATGAGAGATAAGGGGACAATACCGGCAATCACTGCTACATCAATTTACCGTGGAATTGAGCAAAATGAGCACCATTGCTGTTCCCATCAGACTCCTGAAGCCGGAATAATCTTTGTCTGCCAGCACGTTGTAGAAGTGACTGGGGAGGATGCCCACCTGGTAAATGATCAGCTGCTCTGATGGTAGAAAAAAGATGTGTTAGCACATTGCAATGCTGAAAGACAGGTCAGATGGGGAGTCGTAAAGCAGCTAAACCCAAGCTAAAGGTCGGCAACAGGATGCATATTTTTGCAGTCAGACACAAAAGGAACAAGAGTTCTTTATCAAGAAGTTTCTGTTATTTCACGACCAGTGTGATTGCAGCAATTCATTTCCTCTTTCTGTCTGTGGTTGCTCAGATGGGTTCATAACTACCTGTCAGAGTGATACCCAGCAGCGTCCCGAACATTAGCACACTTTGACTGGACCATGATGGGAACAGAACCCTCTGGATGCTGCAGAACCTCTGGACAAACGTCCAGTCTAGTTTTGGCCTGAATGATTGAGAAGAAAATGATAAAATATTTTGTTAATTTGATTTTCTGGATTATCTTCTACAAAAGCTAAAACACTGAGATGTAACTTTATTTAACAAAAAAGACTCTTAGTGTCTATGTAAATACACACTGTTTACATCGCAATCTTGTAAATCAGTTTTTTTGTTATTTTTTTTACCTATTTGTCCTTCTTTCCTTTGACTTTTCCAGGCAAGGCATCTGAACCAGCAGCTGGGAAATAATTCCCTTCAATATCACCGCTCACATAGGTTATTTACAGGTCAAGTAATATTCCTTAAATGTTCAGGCAAATCTGAGAACAACTACGGCTCCAGATAATCTAAAAACCAACAGATTTGCAACATCCGAATGAACTGACAGCCACTAGCAAGTGCAGCTACAAAGACGTAACTAGAAATGGATGTTAAATCGCGTCCCTTATTATTGTTTCAAGGCTTATGTAGTCAGTTCGCAAGAAAGTTTAACTTATCCCGGTTAAGTCTGCGTTGCTGCTTCACTGGCAACCTCCGCTTCTGCTGAAAGCAAATGTTTTTGTCAGCAAGTGTCATACTTCCGGGTTCCCGAGTTCCTCTTCGGTTTTTCGAAATAAAAGTTTAGCATGATATTTTTGAAAATAGTAATATAAAATATTTGTTGATATCATAGTAAAAGAGCACAGTAAAAAAAAATAGTTGTATAACTGCTTACAAAAATATAAAAGTATATAATATAATAATAAACATATAACTTAAATTTGTGCAAATTAATAATTTAACAATAATTATTAATATTCACCTAAATGTCCCAAGATATAGACAGATGCAAGTGAATATTTTCTTGTAGACATTTCCTTGAGGTAGGTAGTAACTAGCATTTACTCAGTCACATTAAGACAAAAAATACTTTTTAAGAGTAATTTTACTAAACTGTACTTTTTACCTTAACTTAGGTAAGTATTACTTGAGTAAAGATTCTGGATGCTCTGACCTTGAGTCTGACTTGTGAGTAACTTTGCTGAATGAAGAAAAATACATATATAAGACACACCTATAGCTTAAGTTAAACATCGACCAGTCCTTTACAATGTTCTAACATATGTAATATGTATTACGGATGTAAGTATGTCAAAGTTTATTTTAAAAAAAAACAGACTTGGAAAAGTATTTATCTGTTTGAATTTGTTAATGAATAATTATATTTGAAAGTAAGAAGTATGATGCCTTAACAGATACCAATTTAGCCCCAAATAAGAGCACATATGAACATATATGACAGAAAAACAAACAAAAAAAAACATTTTTTTTTCATTGTTTCCGAGTTAATGTGCATTGTTCTGGTATAAAAGGAAAGAGTTGATGATGGAAAAACATCTACATATGAAAAGGGATATATTGGTTTTAATACCAGAATTAACCTACTCTACAACAAAATACAAACAGTCATATCAACGGCAAAAGTAGAGTCAAAGTTGTTATATATTGCAGTTTATAAATGTCAGATGAGATGCCTTTGGAAACCAAAACAATAAATAAGAGACAATTTTACAGATTACTTGTTGCAAAAGCAAAATTTCAGGTAATTTATCAAAAAAAATATGCTTATTATTTCTCCAAATGGTTATTTCTGAGTGTACTTATATTTGGGCTGAATAATCAGTAGAAATACTGAAACACAACACAAAAAGATTAAAGTCAAAAACCAATAATGAAGGTCCCTGATGCATGAGCATTTAAATACTTTTAAAATTCACTTCCAACACTGCCGCAAATGAGATCTGCCACAATCTCTCCTGTGGTTTGAATTATTTTGAAAATATGAATCTCTAAAAGAATACAGCTGGATATTTTAACAACCTTTGGAAATGTGAAATAGGGTCTTCAACAGTGAACTCAAAACCATTAGAATACATTTGAAACACGTAGTTGTTGAAATACACGTTGAAGGCCCAGTTGAAATCTAAACGCCTTGACAATATGGAAATCTTTAAAGGGCCGTGATATTGTTTTTGATATAATAATTGTTACATCTGAAGGACAGAGGCTAAGCATGTTAATAAATAGCAATAGTTGTCTTTACTGTTGTCTTAAACTGAATGTTTTCTTTGCTCAGATATTTAAAAGTTAGAAATAAATACTGCACTTTCTTTCACTTACTGTGCACTCTGCATTTACTGGCATGAAAGCCAGTTAGCTATTCGGCAGAATGGAAAAGACGAGAGGCAGATGTTTGTCGATAATTGTGGTGAAAGATGTGAATTAAAAAAATGAAAAGATGAGTAAAGATGCACCAATCTATTGACCAGAGATCAGAATTGTCCAATTTTCCTTTGATAATTTCTAATAAGAAATCGCCATCTCAGACAAAAAAGCCAAAAACATATTTTCCCCTTTCATTAACTGCATCAGAACAAGAAGCTCACCATTTTCAGTCTGTGAACAGAATAACAACTGAATGACATAACAGAAAATGAAGGAAATGGTTCTTTCATTTTCTGTTGGAATGAAAAAACATATCTTGCAGCACATTTCTTCTATATTTTTTTAAATTATTCAAAAAATAAAACAGAATTGTGATTTGCCAGTGTTTCTGTAGGTCAATGTCATAGATGAAGGTAAATCAGGTTTCTCCTTTTAATTAGAAATGCATCACTAACTAAAAAACTAATAATTAAAGAGAGATTATGCATCTTTAAAAAAATAAATGAGTGCTTCAGTGGGCCACGTGTATTTAAATATAGATTCTTAGGACAAAAGGAAGATTTATTTTTAATATATTGTTGGGGTTTGCTGTGTTTTATTTTATTTTTTTAGATTTTCTTTGGCTGAGACAACATTTGATATAATTACATCCCTTTGTGGTTTTCTGGTTGGATTTATTTACCCAAATATCAGCTTCATCCTTTAACTATGCTTCGGTTGCTCCGGAAACAACTTGCGTTCTGCCTGAACGAGCAGCAGATTCCCAAATGGCATCGTCCGTCAAAATGTCCAAACAGTTTGCATAGAAAACTTAGGCAAGGTTTAAGATCCAGAAGAGGACAGGCACAAAGCAGACGCAAACAAAACCTACAACACTGTAGACGATGTAACGGTACGGCAGCTCTACTTTCATCTGCTGCCTCGCCCGCCTCACGTCGTCAGGCGGCAACCCGAAAAGTCGGCACAAGAACGGGATAGTCACTGCTTTCATGGCCATTCTGGTGGCGAGGAGGACGGCCACGCCGATGACGAAGCGCAGCACGGAGCGCAACACCAGACCCGTGGTGATCGGCGGCAGAGTTAGCGGCAGCGAGGACAGCGGAGGATCCTGCAGCAGACCCAGCTGGTAGTTCACATGTGAAGCCAGGGCGGCGCCGGCCCCGGTGCCGAGAGCCTGAGCGGTGTCGCCGCGGGAGGTGCTCCACGAATCCAGAGAGAACGCTACGAGTCCCAGGCTCACATGTGACAAGACGATGGCGAGAGGAGCGTAATGGCCCGTCATGTAGTAGTTGTCGATCTTGTCCAAGGTCGGCTGGAAGAAGGCGAGAACCAGAAGGCTGTACAGGAAGCCAGTGATCACTTCCTGTAAAACAGACAAAAAAAAAAAAAAAAAAGAACCAGTCAGCCAAAACTGCAAGCATTAGCTCAGCATCCTGAAAAAAAAAAAATCACAAAAGACACAATGATGCTTTCCGCCCTGAAGGAGGCGCTATGTTCCCCTGTTATTTCAGCACTGGTAGTAAAAAGTTCTAGAAAAAAAAAATCAGGTGAGGATCTGATGGCTTAACCTGTTTTACTATTGGACAATGCAGAAGATAACCAATATATCTACAAATCAGCTGATAGGCTGCAGCTTCTGAGGTTGCACCACCGAATCCAACATTATCTACAGGCTTTAATATGTTTATAATCATGTTCTAGAAGCAATGCAGTGTTATCAAGCACTAAACACAGATAAAGTTCAAATATATATAAAACTAATAACGCTGCCAAATACTGCATCCAAGCAGTCCTTTGTGATTGTGTGCAGCACATATTAATATGCCAGTGATCAGTACTGACTTGATATATTCTGCAGCTCTAACTTAAACCCAAACTAAAGAGATAAACTGGAGTTCTGTGCAAAGATTCATTTGTAGCTTGTGCAAAGCAAAAAGATAAGGAACTGTAACAACTGAAGAGGCACCACAGTAAAGTTTTTTTTTTTTTTTTTTTTTTTTTTTTGTATGAACCCGGGGTTGCCATTCCTGGAGGCTTTATCCTGCTTCCACAAACAAAGCTTAAGTCAAGGCAAAAAACCTTCTCAATTTAACCCTGATTTCATATTTGAGCAATTTCCCCAAGAGTGTAATATATTTCAAATGAAAGCGAAGAACTCAACTGGGTCATTCATGAGAGCTGAAGCCAATTTAACTTTTCCAGACGGCAGTCATACACAGATTATGTTTCTATTGTTTACAACCAGCTCATGAGTCGAGACCACAGAAGTTCAAGGCCGCACTTGTAATGTATCTTTAAGAACTGGGACTTCGGCGTAAGTAGCTGATGGGAGACAATGGGCATGTCAGGAATCAGTTTCATTTTAATGTAATTATTTAATCACCTCACCAGAACAGAGTGCATGCCCATGTAGACTCGGCTGACGCAGACCAGGAGGCTCCAGCTGAGAGCCACAGACAATCCAAACAGGAAGGTGTACTGCAGAAGAGAGCACACACAGGTTAAAACAGCACGTTATTAAACAGGTAATCTCATAGAAATCCCATAGATTAAACAGGTAATCCCATAGAAACGCAAGCTTTGTGGCTGTGGGTTTTGCCGTCAGGGTTTCTCCCGACGTGTCACAGTAAGACGCTGAAGGACAGCAGCAATGATAACGGGACACTGATAGCAGAATGGAGATTTTTATATATTGCCATATGGTCATCTTGCCACCCTTGGCATCTTCTAAAGACTCTGAATATTTGGTTCATTTCTGTCAAGGTAAGAAACTAAGCAGAGGTCACTGTGTGAGGAGGGATGTCCGCAGTGCGTTCAGTCAAATGAGCGACGTCAGCATTCTAACAATGACTCCTAGTCACAAGTCATCGATTGTTTAAGAAAGTTCTGCGAAAAAGATAAAGGTTATGGCATTTAACAACAGTCTGATAGCATTTTGAGATAAAGTTCAGAGATACGCACTGCTCAATTCTTGAGGCATAGATAGTGTTTGAGTCATTAAGATTGAATGTTATTTAAATGTCAGAGAACAACGTTAGAAAAGTGTCATACAGGCAGCAGTAGGGTGGATTGCAAGGTGGCAGAGTGTGTGTTTGTGTGTGTGTGTGTGTGTGTGTGTGTGTGTGTGTGTGTGTGTGTGTGTGTGTTTGGTGCAGGGATTCATACATGCGTGTTGGTACACAGGTTTGCAACGTCTCCTTATCACGAGGAGAGCTGAGAAACACCGCTGACAGGATGCGACTCAGATTTACATCATGATTGGAAATTTATATTGAAAATTTGTTGCAACAGCTGTAGGAGTTCACCCTACAATCGGTGGATCGCCGGTTCAATTCCCGCTCTGCCAACCCTCGTCATTTGTGTCCTTGGGCAAGACACCTCACGCGCTGTGCCTGCTGATGATGCAGACCATCTCAATTTGATGTAAAGGACATTATAAATAAAATTAATTATTGTTATAATTATGCAGAAACTACCAGTTGCACTGAAAACAAACAAACAAACAAACAAACAAAAAGTTATGTTTTTCAAGCTATTTCAGAGTTGGAGACACATTTCTATAGAAAGAAGAAAAATAAACAGTTTAAATCGCTACAGAGAAATAATAATGATGAGATCAGCTGCTCAATAAAAGACCTGAATCATTTTACCTATAAACTCACATTTGTTCATGTAATGGACATTAGTGAGTACTCATCTTGTTTCTTGAATATCTATCCCGCTTTCAGTGGAATATTTTACTCGCTTCATAAATTAAGTGCCAGGTGGCAGCGGTGATGTGCGTTCGTTTCCCTTTACAGCTTTAAAATCCGCTGCCTGCTTTTTTCTTTTTTTCTTCTTCTTTTTTTCCCCGTCAACAGATTCCTCAACTATAAAACCTTGAACTTTTCCTTCCTACTGGTGACCTCGTGCTTTGTCTCCCGGCATGTGTTTTCTGCATCTACACCCCAAAAAACAAACAGCACAACTTTCCAGTGTGTTTGCTTCTCTTCCCCCCCAAACTTCCCTTTTATGTCTCTTCCCACTGAACTCCAACAGCTTCTGCCTTCGCCTGTCTCCTCCTGCGTGGGTGATCTTTATGCTTGTCAGGGGGTTTTATCAGCACGAGTGTGCATGTCAGCAAATAATTTAGCAAGAAACCGCCAAGGGGAAATGGTAAAGCACATATTTTGACACGGTTCTCAAATAGTTTTCATATTGGAAAATATACCCACCAAATGTCAGGCTGTGCAGAGCAAGCTTAAACAAACAGGTAAGCATTAATAAGAAGAAGAGGCGTGTCTGACGTTCTGGGCAATCTGTTTCTAAGAAGCATGCCTACATAGGTCAAACCTTCCTCTCATTTATTATTAATACGCAAAAAATTACTTTCATCCATCCATTCATCCATTTCCCAAACACCGTTTTCCTTACAGCCCAGGCAAGTCCACCAGTTCATTGCAGGGCTAAAAATGCACTTAATGTGTAGAATTCTTAAAAAGAACAGTTCCTTTCTTTGAGCACTGCTATTGTTTGAACTGTTATGAAAACCTCAACAGAATGATAGCCGGACTAACCGGTCATGATTTTCAATTGTAGGAAATGACGAAACGTTCTCTTCCTGCCAGTCACATTGACTAGAATGCAGTGAAGTGAGTTTAAATAATAACCACTAAGACAACCTGTTGGTCGGCCTCAACAGGGCAGGAT
Organism: Poecilia latipinna; assembly: GCF_001443285.1. NCBI lineage: Eukaryota > Metazoa > Chordata > Actinopteri > Cyprinodontiformes > Poeciliidae > Poecilia > Poecilia latipinna. Next base: position 137,917 of record NW_015112939.1, on the reverse strand, counting down.
TTGCTTCTCATACGCATGAGAGAGATTTCAATTTTTCGTCATCTTTAAGCTTCTTTTCCACAGGTATTCTTTATGACTGAAGACAGAAGGTAAATTGGGATTAGCTGCTTTCAGTTATTTTTGATCAGATAACCCTGCTGGGACGGCCTGAAGAGAAAACATGCTGCATCCTGCAGAATATTTATTTTTTAAATACCCCAGGGAACCTTTTGAGATTCCTTCTTAAGCATGTCCTTAATTCCTATAAAAACATTCGATACCGATGGCAATAAACAGGTATATAAATACATTGACAAAAGACAACAAATGTATAAAATTAGGGTGCGTTCACACTGCAGCCTGAAGTGACCCAATTCCGATTTTTTGGCAATTCCGATTTTTTTGCCAGGGCCGTTCACACTGCCAATAAATGCGACCTGTATGCGTTCTGCAGTCTGAACGGGCAAACGACCTGAAAGTGTCCCGCATGCGCAGTAGAGGGCGCCATAGCGACAGCGTTCTAAGTGTTCTGCCAACTGCCATAAAAAGAAGAAGTGCTCAGTGTTTGCGGAAGTAAACATTGAGGCTAACGGTGGAGCTTAGCTTACACATTTGAAGTTGGTGTCCGGCCGGAGCAGCATATTAACAACTTAATCCTCATATAATTCGTCATGGTTGTTGTTTTTCTTCCCGCTTGTGAGTAGCAGGACGCAGAATAGTGAGATTTGTTGAGAATCAGTGACGTTCAGTTCGGATGAATGCGACCTGAACGATAGGAAGCATTTGAATCGGATACGTATCGGATATGGGTCACATTCGAAAAAGAATCCGACCTGTGCTGTTCACACTGCCATGAAAAGATCGGATACAGGTCGCATTACGTCAAAAAAATCGGAATTGAGTCACTTCAGGCTGCAGTGTGAACGCACCCTTATATTTCTAGGATCGTTTGTAGCATTTCAGCATTAATGAATATGGCAACCTTTATGAAAGAAATTACAAGATTCTCCCCATTTATACACAAAAGCATATCTAGCCTTAATCTGATTTCTCCTAAAGTGAAAGTCAAATGCATTAGACTAAGTACATGCTGTTGGTTTATGCACTTTTAGATCAAAAATGGGGGGAAAAAAGTTCTTGTTTTGAAGCATTTAGCTCATACAGAAAGAGGTTTTTCTGTATTTTCCCCCACCAGTCACTGATCAACAGAGAACTGGGATACCCACATCTCCAGGCAAACTAATGTTACATCTCCATTTGTGACAAAAATGTTAATAGTGAACAGTAGATAATTATTTTGTGTTCAGGCTGCAAGCAATTCTAAAAATTGTGTTTTAAAAACTATATTCCAATGTAAAAAGTTTAGAATCTAAAGAAAAAGCGGTAACACTTTATTTGAAGGGGTGTGCATAAGACTGACGTGACACTCTAACATGACACAACACCTGTCATGAACATGAAGAAGTCTTTATGAATGTTTAAATGACAGTTGTCATGAAGTGTCATTTGGTAAATAATGATACTTTTAATGCAAAGTTGCTCTAAAAGTTGCATTAATAGTCCATTAAAAATGCCAACTTTGCATTAAATTATCATAATTTACAAACTCATGCAAAGTTGGCACTTTTAATGCAACATTTAGAGCAACTTTGCATTAAAAGTATCATTATTTACCGAATGACACTTCATGACAACAGTCATAGACATTCATAAAGCCTTCTTTATGTTCATGACAGGTGTTATGTCATGTTTATGACAGTGTCATGTCAGCCTTATGCACACCCCTTCAAATAAAGTGTTACCGAAAAAGCAAAGCAAGTTGAGAAGTCAGAGCCTAATAAGTGAGGATATTTCTGTGATAAAAGAGGAACTGAACTGATCCCTGACCTAATTAGTCAGCTGAAGGTTTTAGATGAAAAAACAAACCTTCAGCAATTTAAACTAAAGCAAGAGGCCAGTGAACCTTTGAGTGGCCCTTGGTGGTCTGCAGGTTCCATGATGCTTCAAACTGGAGCTGTTCTTATCTGGACATAACGGTCATTAAACACCATCCTTTCCCTGAAGCATCTGCTATCTTTAGTTCCCACTGATAATATCCTCACCCTGAATGTGAAACAAACGAACATACTGACCTCCCACCGTCCATAGGTCAGCATGAAGAGACAGAAAGGTATGGCTGTCCCCGTCATGGCGTGCGTGGATGGCATGCTGTACTCTGAGTTGTAGAAGACTTCCACTTTGACCACGGGAGGGGAGGCCGGTCGGGACCAGCGGATCATGTCCTTGGTAGACTGTCCCACGAACAGGTTCCAGGCCCAGACCACGATGAGCCTCCTGCTGACCAGTGCGTCGATGTTCCAGAAGAGGAAGGGAAAGAAGACGATGAAGAACATCTCGTTGCCAAGCTCTGTCCCGAAGGTGAACAGGTAGAAGAGGAACTTGTTTTGGATCAGGAACTCCTGACCCATATCCCCGGTCAGGGAGTTCCTCCGGAGGGGCGCTCTGACGGTCTCTGCCGCTTTTGGACCATTGGGCCTGGTCGTGTCCTCTTCCTGATTCTCGTTAACCTGAGCTAAGGAGATATCCCCGTTCCCCACATCTTCATCCGCGCTCTGCTGGACCCTCTGTCTGAGTCCCGGAGCGTCCGGGTCCGGCTGCCCGCTGTCCGGCTGGGTCCGCTTCTCCGGAAATGTCCCTTTAACGCCGCAGAAATTTTGAAACCTGGCGACATGGATGGGGTCTTGGAGATAATTACAAATCTCTACAAACTTATTTACAGCAACGTTCGCCATGTCTATAAATACTTATTTTTCGTTACACAAAACCGTTTGTTTTCAGTTGTAATTCATCATCGGGAAAGCTAACTATGGTAACTATGGTCCCTTTTGAAAAAAAAAAAAACCGCTCTGAGCAGGAAGACCGGTGCGGAATACCTCTCTTAAGTCCTGCTCTCGGCATTTAAAATACCGACTTTGTTCGGTGGCGTGGTCCTATTAGAGACACCGGCATCCAAAGTCCGTAACAGTTAACCATTAGTTACAGTGCGATGCGTTCATATAAATAAACTGCGTCAAACCGCTGGGACCGTTTATTCTCCTCTTCTTTTCCTGGCGTTACTTTCTGTTGTTCACTCTCCAAAATGTTTAAGCACCGCCTCCTACTGGACGTCTATCACATAACACACAGTGAATACGAGATATAAAAACGTCCTGTGTGTGTATAGTTCTCTCACACACTGTCTCTGTTGGTTAAATTATTAAAGTGTTCATTTACCAAACATGTGTTACTTGTTTAAACTTCAATGTTCCAACAACAACAACAAAAAAGTTCCAAACAATGGAAATACAGATTAGCTTGCAAGCTTTGCTCTGGGACAGAGGATTTGACAAGTTTTTTTATGGGTGCAGTTCATATATTACTCTACTGCTTAACCTCAAAGAAGTGCTCTCCTTCCAAACGTGGCAACGTTTAAAAAACAGGAATAAGATGTAGTATTTATTCCCTTGCATTTTGAGTTACCACCAAAAGAAAGAAGAAAATAAAAATAAAAAAAGCATTTAACATGTCAGTGTTGATTGCCTGAATAATGCAAAACTTAAAGATGAATATTTTTAGCAGTGTATATTTGCATTATTATTGTTGATAGTGTCACAAACAGTGAATCTCCAAAGTTTTATCAATATCTCCAACAACCAGGTTTTCCAAGTATAACCATCTGAAGCAGGTTGGTTAGTTGGTCAATTGATGTGGTGTAATTAGGCATTTTATTTTAACTTAGAATTTAGAATTACATTTCAAAGTTTGAAATTGGAAAATGTGCACGTAAATGTCTCTACAGTCCCGAAATCTGTATAGTCAGAGGTTTCGCAACATAAATGCCTTGTGCGCTGCATGTGTGTGTGTAGGAGTGTGTGAGGGGTGAGGCGGGGGAGGCGGTGTGTGTCTGACCTCCCACTCCCACAACAAAAATCCTTATGCTTACCATAAACTCTACAATGAGAAATGAGTGCAAAGTATATTGACATGTTCACTAAAACAAATAAAAGCTATAGATTTTTTTCCCCTAAACTAATATGTATGTGTTATTTATTTAATTATCCTTTTTATATCAAACAATTGTTTTCTTTGTGTAATGCATGCTTTGAGTTTTCTCTTTCAAGTAAATTATTTTTTAAAGGCTCCAAATATATTTTTTATATATATACAAAACCATGTCGTTTTATATACTCTTTCTCTTTCTTATTATCTCCATAGCTACAGAAATATATGTTCTTGTGGAAGAGAAAAAAAAAATCTTCTGTTAAATGCAAGAGAGAGAAAAAATCAAACAGTGCACTCGGAAAGAGCCGGAAAACAAGTGGAGAGCCCTTCAAAATAAAACTATTCCTAACATTATTTGCATCATTATTATTTTTATGGATAGCCAACATTACTGGTATGGCGGATGTTCAAAACACATGAATCTGTACACACATCAGGACAGATTATATTTTATTACCTATATTAATCTGTTTTTGAGAGATGCTATCTGCTATACCTTGGCCAGAAGTCTAAAAAAAATGTCTGCATTTGTGTAAGAATATGATAACAGCTTGTGGATCAGTGAGTCTTATATAACGTATTATTTACAAGATCTATTATATCAAATAGTGATGTTTTTAAGCTATATGTTTGAAAACAGGCCATGAATTAGTGGAGACAGGATAACATAATCCAGTTGAAACCATTGATTCAGTTTGCGTGAGGACATTTTTTGTTCTTTTTTTTTCTTCATTCTAGGATTGGAGATTTTATTTTTTTTAAACTGTCCACCGGATATGCTGTCTCCTCTCTGGTGTGCTTGACCGTACGTGGTGTGAGTTGCTACGGGGCAGTCTGCAGAGACGGGCTGTGGGTACCAGCACCACCACCTCGGCGCATCAGCGAGCCTCTGCCCGGATCCCTCCACCATGCATGGAGGCAAGAGGGGTCTGGTGGCTCCGCAGAACACTTTCCTGGAAAACATCGTCAGGCGCTCGAGCGGTGAGTTTCATACTTAAAAGCGGAGAAATACACAAAAGTGCCGTCCTTTTAATTTTTCTAAAATTCCTTTGCATCTTTTTTTTTTTTAATTATTATTATTATTTATTTTTTTTGTTGCGTGTTAGGTTCTATGACATTAAAGTATGTTTTAGTGCTTCTCATGGGGGGGACAAAAACCTTTCTTGCGGTTAAGCGGTTAATTTTCTTTCTCCGGATCCTGACTTTTATGCGCTCTGATTAATCATGTAATAACCCACCTCTGGTGTTCAAACTCGCCGGATGAAATCAGTGAAATTAAACGAGTAAAACTCTCTATTCGTATTGTCTACATTAAAGCCATGCTCCCAAGTGTAAGCTGTAGAAATAAGTTGTACTCCACCGGTTGCTTTATTGTTATTTAGCTTCTTTCTGATTATAATTAAGTTAGAAAATGTAACAAGTTAAAACCTAAAGGCGTTGCCAGTAAACACTATACGAAAACCTCAAGGCAAATTTTCTTTGTTTCTTTTAGAGCAGCGCCCACAGTCACTGAGCACATACGAAAACAGACTCAACTTGCAGCCATTTTTAAAGTAGCGCTTCTTTCTCTCCACTTAAGGGACTGTTAATGTGATTTATGCCATATAGCTTCTACTTGTTCACCTCAGTCGAGCAATGTCTTACGGTAATGCTTTTTTAATGATTCTGCCGTTGCAACATCCCATGGCAGACACAGTCTTCATGGGAGTCTCTGGATGCTGCATGTGAACCTTTTTATTATACATGCTGACTGTGTGATAACTGTATTTGTTTGTTTGTTCCTCTCATTTGATTAGTAGCAAATGGAAATGCAGACGTCATCAGTTAAGCTGGCAGAGCATGTGTTTATTCTAGTACTAGTTAATTCAACATCTTAAACGTGGAGATCTGTCAGATATTAGAAATCTTTTGTGCTCCATCTCTACTTCTCCATTCTGCAGTCTGTGTTTTAACCGTTACATGGCTGGGAAACTTTTAAGCTGGCCATCAATATTTAATTTGCATTAAGGCTGGAACGTAAACCTTTTATCAGCAAATATTTCTGCTCACTGAAGCTTCAGATAAGGCTTTCTGAATGGCCTCTTATCTCCTTTAAGTATGTCAGGTGGAGAAATTTGAAGTGTCAGTGCTGGATTGTGTTATAATTTGCAACTCTTTGCACAGTATAAGCAGAGTTTGTGTAATGCTGTGGACACTCGAAGTGTATTCTGGATGTTCAGTCCTAAATTTCCTTTTTTTTTTTTCTTTTTTCTTCTACTACTCTGTCAGAAACCAGTTTCCTTTTGGGGAATGCGCAGATCCTAGATTGGCCAGTTGTATACAGCAACGATGGATTCTGCAAGCTGTCCGGTTACCACAGAGCTGAGGTCATGCACAAGAGCAGCACATGCAAGTAAGACACCATCTGTGCTTTAATGAAGCTGAATGTCAAGCTGGAGTGGACGGTCTGTGCTATATATCTTTAAGTTTTTCATCTCCCCCAAGAATAAGTACTCATGTTTTGATTGATGTTAGGGTTGAAAAAGTTTTTAGAATCTGAGTTTCTGCAGCCAGGTTGATTTTTCTTTATTAATCTCAACTCAGTTAATTAGAATAACGAAAAGCGATAATTAAGCTTAAGGTTTACAGCTAAATCCAATGCACTTTTACAGATCCTAATCCAGCTCTATAGGACAAATAGAGTAACTTAATTTTTAGTTTTGAATCGTAGTTTTACATCAAACACAAGGTGTTTCCTTACCACCTTAGGGAATAAAGATAAAAAAGCCAGCAAAAAACAGATTTTTGTTTCCAACAGAGAAGTTCATTTACCTATAAAAAGGCTTTTAATGTAGTTGTAGGGCAAAAATAGTGACTAATTGGCCATGTGATTAAAGATGAAATGTGTTTGAGCCAAGACCAAAATCACAGTATGCTACAAGGATCACAAAAAAGTCTTAATTTATTTTAAAGAAACAAAAGGTACTGCTGAAAATACAACACTGCAGTTTGACAATAAACCACAGACAGAAGAAAGGTATTACGATGATGAATCATGTCCAAACTAAACGAGGAAACTGAATTTAAAAACAAAAACAAAAAACAAAGCAATATTCCTATGCAGATATGAATGATAAAAACCCTGATAAAAATCACAACTAAACCCATTAACCAAAATAAACTATAAAATAAATATCTGGATCCAGAAGGGAGTGATTTGCACATTTATTTTCCGATAAAGTGCACAGATTTAAATAATGGTTTTTTTGTTTTGTTTTTTGTTTTTTCTGGTCTTGGTTGTGATTGATATAAATGGTTTTGTTTAGTTTATTTAATCTCATCTAGAACTCATATGTCTGCATGGTCTTATGTGTGGATCTCAGAGGGAGGCCTTGTGCATGCACGACGTTAATACTACGGCTTCCTCCCACCGGCCAAATCAAGGTTAATTTATGGGTAAAGCAGGAAAGAAAACATTCTGATATTCAACTTAAATTTACTAAATTTACTTTACTTAAATTTACTTTGATGATGTAGAATTGACGACCAAACCTCGCAATTATAAATTTTGAAAATTTTGTTTTATTTAAAAAAAAAAAAAAAAAAAAAATTTAAATGTTCTCTCTTTCCTTTTCTGCAGCTTCATGTACGGTGACCTGACCGACAAAAAGACTATAGACAAAATCAGGCAAACATTTGACAGCCACGAGTCCAATTTCCACGAGGTGCTTCTGTACACGAAAAACAGTGAGTGCGAACATGTTTGGTTGAAAGCAAAATCACAATTAACTCATATTTACTCAGCTTACAACGCGGTTCTTTGTTTCTGTTTTGCTCCCCGACAGGAACACCAATATGGCTTTACATGCAGATCGCACCGATCAGGAATGAAAATGACAAGGTGGTGCTTTTCCTCTGCACCTTCAGAGACATTACACTTTTTAAGCAGCCAATAGAAGATGATTCAGCCAGAGGTGAGGCCAAATGGGACTTTACCTCGTTTAATCATGTTTTGCTGTAATTGCCGTCCAAAAACTTAAGGCCTTTTCTTAAACAACACAACTACTTGAATGAAGGACAGAAAACGAAGTCCGTTCAGACCTCCTGATCGCACACGGGTGACTTCGCTGACGTTTTTCTCCTGGTGTTTAGTACAGAAGTGGCCAGGTGTTGTGTGTTCAGGTCAGTGAACAGTGGGTTTTTCAGGGTCTCCGCAGGGCCATTTCCGAGAGGAGGAAGAGCGCTTATCAAGCAGCTAAAAGAAAGAAAACAGTACGAACATGCTGTCGGGAGGTTTTACAGCAACAACCAGAAACGCAAGAGCAGGTTTTTACCCAGAATGCAGTCCTCTCCACTAAGGTTCAGAAAACCCACAATGTTAGCCTGTAAAAGTGGATTTGGAATCACTTATTCAGTGGTTTATTTCTATCACAACGGGGGTTTTTTCCCCCTTTTTGGTTGTATTTCATTCAGCCTCATTGAATCACACTTTTATAAACAAAGCAATGTTCTATTTCCTATTCTCTAAAACAACAATTTTACCCTGTTCTTGTGACATTACTGTAATTCTCATGTTGAAGATCTTTGCAGGTAACATAACGGTCATGTGACATATTTTCTTGTTCCTTTTGTATATGAAATCAGTTCTATAACATCTTGGTAGGCTTGCAGTTACATACTCTTTCATTTTCAGAATATTAGTAACTTCATATTGAATTTGGCTCTCTGAGATGTTTGACATTTGGGATACAGCTTTATTGATACTGATATTACAGTACTCACAGACGAATTTTATTTACTGATCAGGTGACTTATGAAGGCAGCTGGATTTTATTTAAAGTCATTGGAGCAACCATTATTGAAGATAAATGCAAATCAATCTTTCAGTCTCATAAAATCTAATAAATCTAACAAGATTGTAACCCGACAAAATGAGAACATGTTCAAGTGCTTTTGCCTTGACGAAACTCTTATTCCGTAGGTTGGACCAAATTTGCCAGGCTCACAAGGGCACTCACCAACAACCGTAACCTGGTGCAGCAGCTAGCGCCTCTGAACAAGCCTGAGGTCAGCCACAAGCCTTCCCGACTGGTTGAGGTGAGCAGAAAAATCCCACTCGAAAAACGCGAGAAAGTCATTCTGCACCGCCTGCATATTTAACACACGATCCTCTCAATTACAGGCTCTCCAGTTGGGTTCAGACATCCTCCCTCAGTACAAGCAAGAGGCGCCCAAGACCCCTCCACACATCATCCTCCACTACTGCACCTTTAAGACCACCTGGGACTGGGTCATCCTCATCCTCACGTTCTACACGGCCATCATGGTTCCCTACAACGTCTCCTTCAGGACCAAGCACAACAACCTGGCCTGGCTGGTGGTGGACAGCGTGGTCGACGTCATCTTCCTGATCGACATTGTGCTCAACTTCCACACGACCTTCGTGGGTCCGGCTGGAGAAGTCATCTCAGACGCAAAGCTGATCCGGATGAATTACCTGAAGACGTGGTTCGTCATCGACCTGCTGTCCTGTCTGCCTTATGACATCATCAACGCCTTTGAAAATGTGGAGGAGGTAAACGCCCTGCTACTGTAAATAAAATATTTACATGTTTTAAGCAGCCATATTGAATTTTAGGTCGGGTTTGAGAAGAAACTGACCTGGCTTACCAAGTCAGATTTCAGGGTTCAAGGGTCAGCTCAGGTAATCTTACCTGCTTAGAGATTGGAAATTTTACACGGAGCATTATTTTTTTTTTTAAATTCAGTTTTAATGGTCAGATTTCCATAATAATATGGATTTTACCCAGCAAATGCTTTATTTATACATTTTATTATGTATTATATATTTTGTTTTCAAAACCTTTCAGAACGTTCAAGAGTTTGAGACAAAATTTTAAAAAGTAAAATATTTACAAAATAAAAATACTCAAGAAAAATATATTGAGAAGTGCAAAGTTCCAAAAAACGTATTTCCTTAGCTTTGAAGCATGAATATTAGATTTCTAATCAAAATAAAATTGCTGTTGCGGCTGTTTGCCGGAGAATTTTAATGTTTAAGTCTTTCTGAGATAGTCTTCTCATGGATATTTACACACATTTTATTTCCCGTTGTAGGACGTCACTCCTCATGCCTCCCCAGCAAGTCATCTCCGTGACTTCTCAAATTTCCACAGAAACACAACTCGCGCAGAGGACTCTGTTCTTCCAGTAAGTCCCTTTTTTTCCAGTTTGTCTGGACGTGCATTAAAAAGCTCATCATTTTTGCTGTAGAAGCAAAAATGCCTATTACCAAATTAGCTGTTGCAGCTATATGGGATTGTTAATATTTTTACCTTTAGTGAGGAAAAAGTTTAAACATTTTCTTCTTCTTTATACGGACCCTATGGCTCACTGTTAGGCCAGAAACACTCGTGTGCTATTTAGAAACATGCGAGACGAATGAGACCGCAGGAACAGATGAGTGACTCAGCCATTTATGGTGGCAGACTGGATGAAAGAAGCATATATGTTTTGCCAACTGGTGTTGATGGACGCTAAAGCGAGCTAACAGAAGGGTCAATATTGGGCTTATATTCACCAGGTGGCTACATTAACTTTTGTTGCTCCCTGTTTGCCAGATGTGATAATAGGTTTCTGTTTTGACAACTCATTTTTAAACGCTGATGTGCAATATTTGTTCCTGTTGGGTTTACAGCTTCTGTAAATAATTTAATATCTCGAATAAAGTGATTTGTTAGAGAAAACAAGGCAAGGCCTCACAGTAAATCAAAGAAGAATTTCGTTTTCGTCTCTCCGGAACAGATCAAACCTTTAGAATAACGTGTGCTTTTGTCCTGCAGGGTCTCAGCAGCCTTTTCAGCTCCCTGAAGGTGATCCGCCTGCTGCGTTTGGGCCGAGTGGCCCGGAAGCTGGATCACTACCTGGAGTACGGGGCGGCCGTCCTGGTCCTCCTGGTGTGTGTCTTTGGCCTGGTGGCCCACTGGCTCGCCTGCATCTGGTACAGCATCGGGGACTACGAGGTCATCGACGAAACCACCAACAGCATCAAGACCGACAGCTGGCTCTACCAGCTGGCCATGAGCATCGGAAAGCCTTACCGGTACAACGCCAGCGGCACGGGTCGGTGGGAAGGTGGCCCCGGCAAAGACACCCTGTACGTCTCCTCTCTCTATTTCACCATGACGAGTCTCACCACCATTGGATTTGGCAATATTGCGCCAACAACAGATGGAGAGAAGATTTTCTCCGTGGCTATGATGATGGTGGGCTGTGAGTACTCATTTGTCCACTGAGCTTTAAAGTCTGCAGAAATTCCTTTGGAATATATTTGCTCGTTCGTATAGATCGTTACGGGACGTGATGCGTCAGCTGGAGTGGAACTAAATCTAATAGGTCTGATGTTACGCAATGGTCTTACAGTACCATCATTACTGTAGCCCGATCTGAGCGACTGTAAGCGGAGATACTGAGACGACGTCAAGGAAGTAACGGGTGATATAACGTTGCGGAGCAACAAACAATCAGCAGAGGCAGAGACAAAATGCTTAAACTTTTCAGAGGAGAAATGTAGAAGCAACATCTGCAGATATTTCATCTAGAAAAATGATAAACATTTAGAAAAACACAAAGCATGCAACTCAGCAGTGCGTAGTCATCTCAGACTTATAGATACAGGCTCAAATATACAAACACATTCACTAATATTTGGTTAAGGTATCAAATATCTTAAATGTGTAGCAGATTGTACATGTTTTGGTAGACAGTAGCAAACGTCTGACATTATTTTGGCTGGATATTTGACCAATAGTTCAATAAGTAGTAGCGCTCCTTTCAGTTGGTTGATTTTCTGGCCAACAGACCTCTGGCTTCAAGTTTGACCCGACTAGCTGTGGCTTTGTGGTAAAATTTAAGAATCTGGATTCAGCCCTCCTTCATTATCTTACTATCTTTATATTTTGCATCTTAGAGCAAAACGGCCCCAAAAGCATGACGCCACTATGCTTAACATATGATTAAGTTTTGTGGCGTGAAAGCCTCACCCTGACCTTCCAACGCTCTTCGAAATAGCTCAAACTGTTCAATATCTGTCCTGTTAGAGCGTGAGACTGGCTTCCCGGCAGTTTCTACTTATTTATAGGCTTCAACCTTGATGGTTCCTGGGTTGTTCCTGAACATCCTAATCCATTTCTTTTCATCTCTGGGTGCCAGTTTGTGTGAGATGTTTTAAATTTAGATACACAGACCTATTCAATAAGTTAGGATAAGTTCAGTCATTTCAGGAATGTATCACATTGAATAGATTAATTACACACTGTTTGGAGTTTTAAAGCCTTCATGATGCTAATGAAAACATTTAAAATTAGAGTATTACATCAGACCAATAATAAAAAAAAAACTATTTTTTTTAAAGTGGAAATTTGGGCTTAATTAAAAAATAAAAATGCAACACCAACTTAAAGGTTGTTATTTTTAAAGGCATTTTTGATTTGACAAACAAAACTGTAATTTATTGATTAAGACTGGAAGTGTGTGATCTAAGCTTCCTCTTTCCTCCAGACTCTCCAAAGACTCAGACTCAGATCAATTAAAAATTTGTGGACTAGACAAAAAAAAAAAAAAAAAAAAAAATCAGGTCTGCGGCAGGAAGTCAACTAATGCAAATTCTATTCCCACAAGAATAAAGTTCAAACATCCACCAAAAATGTTGCCAGAAGTTTATTGATGGCTACAAAAAAAGTCTGGTTTCTCTATAACTTTCTAAGGAAAGTTAGGGATTTGTGTGGATATCTTAGACTGTAACAGTAATTTTAATCCTGGTTTGTTTAAAGGAAAATCCACAACAAATTCAAACAAAAGCCTGAGAGGTTGTTTTTTTTTTCTTTTTTCTTAAATTACCTGGAAAAATGGTTGAAAATCTTCAACTGAAGGTCAAACTCAACATGCTGTTACATGCTCGTGACGGATGCACGTAAACGTCTGGTTCCAGACGTGCGTTCGTTGATGCCGTTTTTATCCCATTCACGCATTCATCCATTCATAATGAGTGAGCAGAATCTTAAAAAAAGAGATTAAACAGTCTGGACACACTTGCTTGCACTCGGCAGTGTGCTCTCTGCAGTCCTGCTGGCTACGTAACAGCTGTCAGTATAGCAACATATGGTGCATATGTTAGATGGGGAAGGTTGCATATCTTCTTACAATCATCTTATCAGCATGTGGATAATTTATGCCTAAACTGCATGGACTGTTTTATTTAACCTTTATATATATATATATATACATATTGATCTACAGTTGAAATTAGCTTATGTATAAACACTAAGGCGTGTTTGTTGAAAATAAGAGAGACCAATGTGTAAAGCTTTAAGAATAAGTTGAAAAAAATATAGAATTATATTAACCTGATAAAAAAAAACAAAAAAACTTCCCATAAAATTTTAATCTTATTTCAACAAAGATAATTACAGGGTTCTCCTCTTTCACTGGAGCCTTAAACCCCAGTTGAGTTTTTTAAGAGTCATTTTGTTGATGATAAGAAGTGACATGTTCAGCGCCCATCACAGCCTGTCAGTCTGAAGGTTCCTCCGTCTCAAACAAAACCACTGTCTCTGTGCTAAGTTTCTCATATGAATCTTCTTCAAACTATTTCCAAACAAGGAATTAAATCAGATTTTATTTTGTAAGTTTCTCCTGTGATTAAAAACAACAGCTTGTTTTTTTTTTTTGTTGTTTTTTTTTCCCACAGAGCTGACCTCAAACCTTTAGAACAGCATGAAGCTGATGCAGACGCGACACAGTTCATCACACCACAGATCACACAGATCATGTTCTGTGCTGTTGCGTAACGTCACTCGTATCTAGCTCAGCATATACGCCGCTCTATAAGTTTTAGTTCTTTGCTTATGTAAATCTGTGAGTATTTGGTTCGCTTACAGAAACCATGAGGTGATATCGTTCTCACCTTCACCAGCAATCCACATTTATCTGCAAAAGTGTGTCACTTGCTCAAAATAGATGCTTCATTCCTCAAAAGCCAGCATTCGTGTCAATGAAAATGTCAAGTGTCATCAAAACGAAAAGCCCCGACAGTATTGTTCGTGAACGAGGCGGTCAGACGGCTTTGTCGTGTCTTCATCTAAAAGTGCGTCCCAACGCAAGAAAAGTCTGATCTCGGTGACGCTTGCTGAAAATGCTCAACACGGCGCTCCGCACTATTTGCGCAGACGTTTGAAATCTACAGTATGTCTATAATCTACAGTGAGGGAAATGAATATCAGACGCTGAATATGTCTTTTACATTTTTACTGCATATGTTCTTTGCCGTTCTAATTTGGTCACAGCATTTTGCAGATACAAAACATTTACAGCAAACATAAGGAAGATCCTTTGACCAAAGCTGCGCACAACATTAAACAATAGAATCAGTGAAAGATGAGGTTTGTCTAAGAGAAAATGCTGAATTTGGGATAAATATTGACAGCTACTGAAATGAGGACTACTTGTTTTAGAGTGAATGACTGTTTATCATCCATAAGTGTAGTTCTTTTTGATTGGCATGACATAAGAAACATTATCATTTTATAAGACAGAAAATAATTGTATGGAAGTCAAAAAGGATTTGCGATTTGTTGTAGGGAACGATAAACTGCTCCTAAGAAGCACAGAGACTAAATCTTGCGGCGGTTGGAGTAACATTAAACTGCGTGTCAGAGAGCTCCACCAAAGCGACTGAGAAAAATTTCAACATAAACTGGTGTCAGCATACTGCTCACTTTAATTTCACCATCCATTGAGTAGCATCGCTGCACCTTTAACCTTTAAGCGACTCCAGTGAAACAGCATGAAAAGTGATGCAACAAAACCAGTGAGGACTCAGAAAGTGACAGCCGCGCTCCGCGGTTTGTGCATCCCACACACTAAACACCCATCGCTCCGTTGGTGGCCCGATCGGACTGGGACCCCGTCAAAAAAACAAAAAAAAAACCCCCCAAAAAACAACGCCGTGTCCGCTTCAGTTGCAGCTGATGAAGTTCCTGCTACAGATACGATTATTAACCACGGAAACAATTGCAGAGAGGGAGAGTTGCCTGCAGGCCGCGGGGGAAGGAAGTGGACAATGAGCCATCATGATAGATATGCATCCTAACCTCTGTGCTCCTGCTGTGATGAGTGGAAAGTTTTCTCCTTGAGTGGGTAAAACGTCACTATGTGAGATACTGACTGACTCTTTGAGGTCACGGCAGCGCGGCACTCTTTACCGAAGAAACGTTCAGTGGAAATTATATCATAAAGACTTAATGTGGCACTCGCTGGGTTTATGCGTGTGGTTACGCGGTTTCAAATTCGGTGCTATCTTGAGCAAAATGTGCACAAAACGATCGCTGTAAAAGCAAAAGAGATAACTATGAAGTGTGAAGTTTTTTGTTTAGCTGACATGCCACACATTTTTGCCAACTAGTAAGTATTTATTCAGTTGGAAGTATGAAATAAATGTAACAGGACATTTGTAACTTGTACCCTCTCTTAGTTCGTCATCTTGTGTTTCTCGGTGGCACAAAATTAGATGTGGCAGAGACAGGCCCTTTTCTTTTAGCCAGTACGCAAAAAGCTGATGAGAAATCATTCCGCAGCAGTGACGCGTGCATTGATTTTCCCTCTCAGCGCTGCTCTACGCCACCATCTTTGGAAACGTGACCACCATCTTCCAGCAGATGTACACCAACACAAACCGATACCATGAGATGCTCAACAACGTGCGCGACTTCCTCAAGCTTTACCAGGTTCCCAAAGGTCTGAGCGAGCGCGTCATGGACTTCATCGTCTCCACCTGGGCCATGTCTAAAGGCATCGACACAGACAAGGTAGCCGGGCTGATGCTTGCAGCACCGACAGCAACTATTTAATCCTTTTAGACAGCAATAAAAAAAGAAAGAAAGAAGAAAAAAATGGTATGTCTCTTCAAAGCTGAGTCATCAACAAGAAGCAGCAAAAAAAAAAAAAAAAAAAAAAAAAAAAAAAAAAAATTTTTTTTTTTTTTTTCCCCCCTCCCCAAATGTAAAAAAAGGGTTTTTTTTT
>NW_015112939.1:56434-118708 GCF_001443285.1 Poecilia latipinna | reverse complement strand
TTTTTCTTTTAAAAGCAAAGCATAAAAAAAAAAAAGAAAAAAAAAAAAAAAAAAAAAAAAAAAATCAATACAAACTGTTATCTTTTCTCTTCCTCTCTCCCGAAATGTACATATAGGTTGTCTTTTTATTTGCATAAAAAAAATCAATTTTGCCTAAAAGGCTTGCACATACTGTATCTCTCAATAATGAGGATATGGTGAATTATTGAAGTGCTATAGTCTGTGTATTATAAATAAGTGTGCCACATTTACAAAGAGATTTGAAAAGCAGAACTAAGTGCATTTAAAATGTTCTGCAGCTCCGGCTTGGTGCTGTTCTCCTTCCTTGAACATTTTACCTGTGAAACCCTTGCAGGTGTTGCTTACATTAAGCTAAGAATGTTTTATTTGACCAAACCAGAAGCATCTTTGTACAAAATCTGATCAATTTTGCTTTAAAATGTACTTTTATGCAGCTAAGTCCATCTCAAGTAAAATGGAGGTAACCTATAGTGAGGGCTCCTAAATATTGCCACTTGATATATTTACAAACACTCTGGTTAAGGAAGCCTATTAAAAGCAGCCATTATAACGTTTTTTATTCATCTATGTCACAGCCCTTTTTTTTTTCCCCCTCCATCTCTCCCAAAGGTCCTCTCCATCTGTCCTAAAGACATGCGTGCCGACATCTGTGTGCACCTCAACAGGCAGGTGTTCAACGACCATCCGGCGTTTCGTCTGGCGAGCGACGGCTGCTTGCGCTCGCTCGCCGTGGAGTTTCAGACGACGCACTGCGCGCCGGGAGACCTCATCTTCCACATCGGAGAAAGCGTCGACACGCTCTGCTTTGTTGTCTCCGGCTCCCTCGAAGTCATCCAGGACGATGAGGTCATCGCAATACTCGGTAACCCGACGCTGGGTTTTATTTGGACCTATGTTGAAATGTTAAACTTGGACAGAGATTTCATTGTGTCATATTTACACCATTGCCATTACCTTGTTTACGAATACTCCCACTGAGTTTCGCCACTTTTCGTCACGTTGCGTAGACAATTAATTTTGACGAAGTAGGAGGAAAGTATAATGGAAATCTGAAAAGTGTGGTGTGAATGTATATCCCGCCCCTTTGATTCACCATGTCTAGCTGCAATTTCAGCTTCACGTCTTTTAGGAGCATGTATTCACCATACTCACCTAGAAACTAACACTTCTACCAATATAGGTCAAACTGAATCAGATTGGTCAAGACTGACTCACTGAATTTTGTACATGATCTGGTGCAAACTTTTAATTTCCTTGCAGTTTTCTTTCAGCGATGACTTTCATCCGACCAATTTTTCATAATTTTCATCATTTGTGAAGTTTATTAATAATAATTTTGATTTCTACAGATTCTCCCCCACCTCCTGAGCTGTGAATCTGTGCAGCTCCTCCAGAGCTACCATCTTATTTTCAGTATGGAATTATAAAGATTTTTTTTTCATGCCATTTCTATCTTCAATATATACAAACATATGGTGCTTTCTGCACGGTGCTACGTAGTTCATTCTGGAAAAGAGAAAACACGGTTTCAAATGAAAACACGTTTTGTCTTTTTACTTGTGAACTGACGACGTCTGCATCCGTCCAGGTAAAGGGGACGTGTTCGGGGACGTCTTCTGGAAGGAGACCACGCCGGCCCGGGCCTGCGCCAACGTGCGAGCGCTGACCTACTGCGACCTGCACGTCATCAGGAGAGAAGCTCTGATGAGGGTGCTGGACTTTTACACCGCATTTGCCAACTCCTTCTCCCGCAATCTCATCCTGACCTGTAACCTACGGAAACGGGTAAAAAAAAACATGTCACAGGAAGCACTAGTTTTTTTTTTCCCAGACTGAACTTGCACTATTTATTCTACGAAGACCCTAGTAGATGTAAGATTGTTTTACTTTCTAACTTTTAGGGTAAGTTGCTCAGATGATCCGGTAACGTTACCCTGTCTAAACAACATCTCATGAATTATTCACGGATTTTTCCTTTCCGATTCGGTTCGGGTCTCTGCTTGTATGGAGGGTACTGGAACATTTTGAAACAATTCAATCATAAATACATCAAGGAGCTATTTTATAAAGAGTCAAAAGCAGACAAATAAAAATGACCTAGACTTCCTTAATTGTTATATTGAATAAAATCACAGGCGCAGTGAAGCGGCTCTGAATCCAAACAAGTAGCTGCATGTTAAAAGATTCATGACACTTTGATCGTATTATATAGATTTTATATCATATATTATTAATTCAAGGTGCTTTAAGCACTTTTTTGTTGTTGTTGTTTGCACCGGCTTAACTTTTACCCATATACTCTTTAGATGTGTGAAGTTTGCTTTCGTGAGGACAAAACCTGCTGATTCACAAGAAATAAAGGAATCCTGTAAGATGTAGCATGAAAAATAAATAGAGAAAGGAAGTGACCTGCAAATAATTTACTCAGTAAGAAAACAGTACATGGTGCTCAGTAGGAATAAGTAGCTGAAAAAATGTCTATTTCCTAAATATATACAAAACAAAATAGGTGGATTAATCTTAGACTCAATTTCTCGTCATAGCTGCATCTGTCAAAATGCATATTAATGCTCACAGATTGCCTTTGTTGACTGCTTTCATTGCTGCCCTGCAGGTGATCTTCAGGAAGATCGCTGACGTGAAGAGAGAGCAGGAGCGGCAGAGGAGTGAGGTGGCGCTCTCCATTCCCGTGGATCACCCCGTTCGCAAGTTGTTCCAGAGGTTCAGGCAGCAGAGAGACTCTCAAGCGCCAGGAGAGACGCACCCTTTCTCCGACCAAAACTGCATCCAGATGGAGCCGCAGCACCACCGTCACACCGACTCAAACTCCTGCAATCAGCAGCAGGAGCACGGCACCAAGCCGCGCTCAGAAGCAGGGAGCGGAGGCAGGAGAGGCAGCGCAACTTCTCCTCACCAAGAGTGCAATGACTCTGGAAAGGCAGAGCAGTTATGCACCCAAGTGACCATGGAGTTGAGGCCTAGTCAGAGGAGTTTAAAACCTGCACAGAGCGGTGGGACGGGTACAGGCGGAGCCAGCAGCAGAGGGGGGCGAGGGTGGGCGAGATTCAAGAGCGCCGTATCTGCTGAACCGGCGCTTCCCGCCGTTGAGCAGGAAAAGGACACACAGAAAGCGGAGGAGTGTCCGAATGCACCGCAGGCCTCAGAGGAGCCTGCTGCTTCCAAACAGAGCCGGGAATCAGAAGGCGGCGGGCAGACGGGGAGCACGGAGGGCGGCAACACGGCAGGAGACGCCGGAGAGGAAACGAGCGTCCTGCACAAAACCGACTCCTGCGACAGCGGCATCACAAAGAGTGACCTGCGCATTGACCGAGCTGGAGACTCCCGGAGCTCCTTTGAGCGGAGCCCGATGGAAAAGAGCCCACTGGACAGGAGTCCCTTCGAGCACAGCCTGGGGGTTTACACGGAGGTATCCCTGAGGCACTCCTTCCTCCAGCCGGTGTCTGAACAATCCCTGCTGCAGACGACGCTGCACGAGGCCAAGCTGGAGCTGAAAGGAGACATTAGGAAACTGAGCAGTCGGCTGTCTCTCCTCGAGTCGCAAGTGAGCGAAGTCCTCAGGTTGCTGTCGTCCAAAAGGAGACTCTCGCTGCCTCCGACTTCTTCGAAGGCGAGAATAAAAAGTCGCGACGCGGTCGCGTCTTCTAGGGTCGTGGCGCCGAAAGCAGAAGAGGAATCTTTGTGACTCGACATCTGTATATTTTTGATCGGCAACCCGCATGTTTCTGCTGGACTGGAAGGCATTTTGAACACTAAAAACGTGACTGCATGCTAACATTACTTTATGTAACCTATGCATCAAAACCCAGGGATTTTTCTCAGAATTGTATGCACTTTGTACGGCAGTGTGATGCCAAGAAGGCACAGAAACAAATTATGAACAACAACAACAACAACAAAAGTAAAAATACAGCTGATTGTTGAAACTTCTTATGCATCTTATGCAAGCGCCACATAATCTGCTCTGCAGCTTTTATGCATGTTACGGCGTTTTCTTAAAAGGATGCCCAGCAATCACTTTAGTTAAAATGGACATAATAAGAAAACATAAAAACTCCTTTCTTTTATAGAAAACAATGGTTAGTGTTTGATGGGTGGCGATGTCGCCATTTCATTTTAAGATGCTTAGTTTTGCAAATGTTGGGTGCTCAGATTTGCACGTTTACAAACCCAACCCTAAAAGACCCACCCCTCCCCAAACCGGTACAAAGGAGCACGACCTGGTTGGAGGTAATAACCAGTGGCTGGAGGGAGAAAATGCCACTTTAAATGAGTGTTTACAGTGTTGTTAGAAGGAATAATGACACCAGTGGCATGCAACAGAGAAATCATTTTCTCATATCTGGTTACTTTATTAACATAAGACGGTTTGATCTTGGCTTCAAAACAAAAAAAGAAAGTAGAACATAAGTTGATCCTAGATTAGGAAAACCATTCTCAAGATGAGACCATGACAGCCCCCGGGCCCTTTCTGTGGTCCAAAGGATTTGTTGTAAAGAAGAGTTATTTCAGGGTTGCTTTGAAGGAGCTGTGAGGAAACCATGCCAGAGACCGTTTATAATCCAGTTTTATTAAGATGTCAAAAAAAAAAAAAAAAACAAAGCACAGCATGGCTTCTTGAACTATTTACTTTACCAATGTCAATGCGCATATTTTTATCGTTCATCTGCTTGTGTCTCAGAGAAAACAGGAGCCGCTCGGACTTTTTGTTCTCTCCGTAAGATCGGAACATGCTCAACATTTGCACGCGCACAATGGATCGGTCACTTTGTCTAATGTCTCCCCAATGTCCCCTCATCCCTCACTAAAGCTACCACCCCTGGAGTCAGGTAACTGTATGTGCCTTATAAAGTAAAAGCCTCCCACAGAGGTGCACTGATCAAGGTTAAACAGCTAAGTACCTGTTAGGGTTGACCTTTATTTTTTCCCACACTAGTATCATTTAGAAGTTCTGACACAGACTAGTAGAGCATGGAAATCTAAAGGGTGAAAAACATAACAGTATATTAGAAATATTAGTGATCTACACATTTAACGACTGAAGTGTTCAACAAACGGATTTCCCCATGCACATAGAAAGGATTGCAGCATTGTAATGTATAATTTAGATATTGAAACGGAACTGTATTAAAGTCACTATTTATTCTGACATGCAACTAAATTTGCTCAGGTATGCTTATTACAGGTAGACGATTTAAATAATTGGCATTTAATTTTAGATGACTTCCGATTGAGTTAGTGTGGGCTGTGATGTCAGCATGCTGGCCGATTTGGTACATCTGTCCTACGTTAGATCTATTTAGCGACCTTGCATGCATCTGAGGGAGCCTGTCAGCTGTGAAATGAATAATGAAAACAGATTCCTGCTCACCATCTGTTGTTTAGTCTCCTATGTAGCACATCTTTATCTCGTGAAAGTTGGAAACAATTCTGAACTCTGTTTTTGCTAAAGACGAGCAGCTAAAACTCCCAGCACACCAAAAAAAATAAATAAAAATATGCATGGAAATATGAAAGGTTGTGATATGACCTAGAATATCATTTGTCACAGTTTTATTATTTATTTCAGATTGCAGATGAATAAAAATGTCTTCCTTCGTTATCTTCTGTGTAAAAGTATAATTTTCCCCGTTTTAAATGTGAAATAAAATGTGGTGGTCTGCTTTTTATTTCACACACCCAGCACATTTAAGGTTTGTTTTTATTATTTACTATTTTTGTTTTATTTTCACCGTAAAGGCTTAATTAGATATATTATTATTATTATTATTTTAAATCCCAGATAACCTTCTGTTATTTTATTTATTAAAAAAATATATAATTGGTGTATCACTCCCAGTTATGGTTATTTGTGTCAAAATCCTTTTTTGTTTATTTAAACTGGACCATCCCATCTTAAACCTCGTTTAGTCATCCAGAACAACAGGTGGCGCTATTGATCCTTTTTTCAGTCCTCCCTAGTCCGTTTTGTGTTGGTAACAAAATAACTGGAAGACGAATGAAAAAAAAAGTTATAAAGTTTTGCAAGAAACAAAGAAACTAAAAAAAAAACCATCAGGTAAACATTTTCCTCCTTTTTGTTTTTATGTTGAAGTGACTGTCTCTGCTCCTGTATTGCTGTTGGTCGCTACTACAACTTTAAAGCCGTTTCTTGCTTTGGTTTTGTTGTTGATGAGCGTCTTTTAATAAAAATGAAAACTCACCATGTAAGCTTCTGCAAAAGACCAACCCGTAATGCCTGCTCGCCCGCCGTATAATTAAGGCTTCACTCCTCTTAACTTTTTCACTTTTGGTCAACACCAAATTTTAACCCATCCTGTTTGGGTTTTAAGTGAAGCCATTGTAAAATACGCATGCTTTACATTTAATTTATTCTTTGATACAAATAGCAATAGCAAAAAGTTTAACCTGCATTTTTAAAGCTGCCCTTTGCTTCGA
This sequence comes from Poecilia latipinna, assembly GCF_001443285.1. Classification (NCBI taxonomy): domain Eukaryota; kingdom Metazoa; phylum Chordata; class Actinopteri; order Cyprinodontiformes; family Poeciliidae; genus Poecilia; species Poecilia latipinna. The sequence goes on along the minus strand of NW_015112939.1, from coordinate 112,231 downwards.
TTACAGCTTTAGTTTTTTTCTGTGTAATGGAAATGTTTACAGATTCTTCTGGCAAAGCAGCTGAAGCTCAAACAGAATGTACAGAGTGTCCAAGTCCTAAATATACTTTCAACTGAACTAAACTCCTAAACAGGGCTTAGGAAATCTTCCAAGACAAGCCAATATTCCAAGATTTGAACCTCGTTTTAAACTTTTCAGCTGGCCTCCTTGTGTCCCTTGGTCTTCAGGATGCTGTATGTCCACTAATGTTCTCAAACCTCAAACATCTGGATTTACACCGAGATACCCTACATAAGGGTGGACTCCATCATTTGGTGATATCGTGTATTATTTTTCCTTCCTCCTGCGGTGTGAGGAGGCGTTGAACTAAACTTTTATCAGGTCCAAATGATGCTGAAACCTTGCGTGCATTTTTATGTCTTTGAGCAGTTCAGAGATGGAGCTGCAGCTTCCTCCTCACGAGGGAGTCGAGCTCTCTGTGGTCGACATGCACACAGGAGGGGAACCGCTCCGCATCGTTGTCGCCGGCTACCCAGAGGTCAGAGGTGACAGCGTGCTCTCCAAGCGCAGGTACGCCCGCGAGCACCTGGACCACCTCAGGAAGGTGCTGATGTTCGAGCCCCGGGGTCACTACGACATGTACGGGGCCTTGATCGTGGACAGCGAGACGCCCGAGGCCGACCTGGGGGTGCTGTTCATGCACAACGAGGGCTACAGCACGATGTGCGGACATGCCGTCATCGCCCTGGGACGCTTCGCCGTGGACTACAAGCTGGTGAAGGAGCCGCGCTCGCCGGAGACGCAGGTGAACATCCACTGCCCCTGTGGGCTGGTGAAGGCCTTTGTGGAGTACTCTGCTGGTAAAACAGGAGCGGTGAGGTTTCTGAGTGTGCCGGCGTTTGCCTTTGCAACAGGTGGGAGGTTTTTTTTTTAATTTTTTTTAATCTCAAATTGTGGTCAGGTGGTTTTATATTCCACAGGTCTGACTAGATGACTTTACACCAGATGTGACGGTGACGGTGGAAGGATTTGGTGAGGTGACGGTGGACATCAGCTACGGGGGAGCTTTTTATGCTTTTGTTGATGCAGAGAGGTTTGGTCTGGATGTGAAGCAGTCCAGGACTCGGGTTCTGGTGGACGCAGCAACTGCGGTGACTAGAGCCATTAAATCCCAGGTAGGAAACTTTCTCCTTTTACACTTGAAAAGGAAACTATCTAGTCAGCCACAGGAATGTTAATAGAAAGAGTGCTTTCTTTTCATGTGCATGCTATCTACAAGCTTGTCCACATACCTGTCTGTCTACATTCTCCTCCTCCTTTCTCTTCTCCTTGGTAGGTGAAACTGCACCATCCAGTTAGCGACGACCTGGCTTTCCTTTACGGCACCATCCTCACAGACGGCAGAGACCAGTTCTCGCCCGAGCCCACCGCCAACATCTGCGTGTTCGCCGAAGCTCAGGTTCAGGGTCCCTGCACAATCTGGAAAAACCAGCTTCACATCGTCCATTTTCCCTTCCACCAATCCACCTCGGTTCCCCCCCCCCTCATTCTCCATCCCTCAGTCTCTGGTTTTTGCAGATGTCATATTTTAAGCTCTCATTTCTGTACTGAGATAAAACATGCATTCTTAAACATGTAATTCGTTTCCCACCAGGTGGACCGAAGCCCTACTGGCTCAGGTGTTACAGCTCGAGTTGCTCTTCAGTACCACAAAGGTCTCATCCAGCTGAACCAGACCAGGACATTTCAGAGCGGCGCCACCGGATCCCAGTTTACAGGAAAAGCTGTTGAGGTAAGAGAAATTTTGATCTAGATACAGTTCTACGCAAAAGTATTCAGTCCCCAACAATTCCACATTTTGTCAAATTATAAGCAAAAACATCAGTTTATTCTATTAGCATTTTATGTCGTTGGTAAAAACCAATATAGTGCCTAGTCGTAAAGAGGAAAGACAATTATATGTGGTTTTGAATCAGTGTGGCAGCCATTTACATTCAAATCATTCATTTTTTAATATGTTTGTATAAAAAACATGCGTTTTGCAAAGTTTTATTTAGTATTTTTTAAATATATTATTTTTCTGTTTTCCTTTTTAGCTTTCTTTACTGGGTGCATAAAATTATTGATTAAATACAAAGTTTTACCAAATGAATAGATCTTAAACCGTGTCATGTTTAAGCAAAAGACTGTCTAGAATATTTACACTAAATCAATGCTGTAAGTGGTCTGTTGGTTCTAGATTTTTAGGTTAACATAATAAAAAAATAATAAAAAAATTAAAATAAAAGTACAAATTTATATGGTAAATTTCAGCTCTCTTTTTGTCCCCACCAAGCAAATAAAAATAAAAATAAAATAAAATTGGACGGATTCAAATGGATCTAAAATCACATTTTAGATTTTTTTTCCCCCCCTCATTTTTGGCTCTTACCGTCTTTGACTAAACGTTCACTACATGAGCAAAACTAAGCTCTCGTCATTCTTATTAAAACCACCAGTTCTGACTCTTAAGCTGAGCTTTAACCTGATTTATGAGCCGATGGCGACTTCTGTGTCGACCCCCCACAAACCTTTTCCCCGGAAGTCCGAGGTGAACTCTTGTCGTTTCCGTTTCTCTTCAGGAGACCAGATGCGGCGACTTCAGGGCAGTTGTGGTGGAAGTAGCCGGCCGAGCTTTCTACACCGGGGTTTCACGCTTCGTACAGGAGCCGCAAGACGAGCTGACCCACGGGTTTCTGCTAAAGTGAACGTTGTCGTCACTGGAAGTGAAATCCCCTTAGAAAATACAGCGAACCGACCACTAGGTGGAGCCAGAGGTCAGGTTGATATGAGCGTCAAAGATTTTGTGGTGCGAGATGTTCAGCTACAGATTTTTAACCAAAACAAAAGTTAAAGTTGAATAAAGACAGAACTCAAGCGCAATTTCTCCCATTTATTATTACTATTATTATTATTAATAATATCCGATCAAATGGAAGGCAGTATTTAAATTATAAAAGTTGAGTGGGGATGTTTTGACGCTGGATCGATTCACAGAGCTGAAATTCAAATACATAGTTACCTATACATGGGTTTTTAAATGCAGTGTAAGTCCAGCCAGTGTGCTGAAAACATACTTAATTTGTTCAAATAACGACATTAAAGTGGGGCAACTCTCATTATGGGTAGGGAAATATAGTTCAAGAATTGTTTTCTGTTCTTAAAATGGTATTTAGCATAAGAATTATACATTTCTATGTGTGTGTGTGTGCAAGCACACACCCTTATATTTGGATATATGCTGTTTATGACATGAGTGTTCACACATGTTGAGAGGCTGCAGGTTGTGAGAGTACCCCACCCAACAAAGAAAAACCAACGCAGTCAAGGCCAGCTCTTAACAGGAGAATGTTCAAATGAAACATATACACACATATATATAATAAATGCTCCCCATCAGTAATGAATAGAAAAATCCCTGCTTCTCTATTACTTTCAGTTTGTGTCCCAACAACGCAGAGTCTCAGTCCTCTGATGTTTCTGCAACAGCAGAGCATCAAGTCTGTCTGGGACACCACAGGTAGCAGAACCTGGCCGCCTTTCGATCTATGAAATCAGTCTGTACAAAATGGCCTCTCCCGGCTCCGGATGAGTCTAAAAGCTGCACGTTTCAGTTTTGTGCATAGATTCCGATGTAGAAAAGCAGCACGAAAAGGGATCTTATCAAACAACCGCAAGCATCTCCCACACCTGGAGGGAGGCTGTTCTCCAGCTTTGTCTGAACAAGCTGATCTGATTTGGTCAACGTTTAATCAGTGTTTGGTTTCCGCCCCCTCTCTTATGGCAATCTAACAGAATAAGATAAAAAAAAAAAAACAAGTTACTGAATGTGTTGTGTAGTGCATGGCTCTGCAACGAGGTCATGATTTATTCAAGCCTATCTGGGTGGAGGTGGATGAAGGTGAGGAGGAATGCGGAGGTCAGTTTCACCCAGTGGGAAACCGATGGTGAAGAAGAAAACGACGAGCGAGCGGGGACGGACGTTTTAGATGTTGAGCTTCGTGACCGGCCGCTCCCTGCTTGAGTCCGTGCTCTGGTTGTTGATCCGTTTGCGGTTGCGTTTCATCTTGGACAGGTCCTTGTCAAACACTTCGCCCGATCGCAACGCAGACACCAGGTCGTCAAACTCGCCGCCGTCGTCCTCGCCGTTTGCTTTCGCCTTCCGGGCCTTGCGTTCTTTCTCCCTCTGCTCTTTCAGCTGGTGACACGCAGGAACAAGCAGCTCATTTATAAATCTCTCCAAGTGGATTCTCATTAACTTACAAGAGACTGAATCATTTCCAGCACAGCACTGCTTTAGATCTAATAAAGTGTTGGTTTTCCTGCGCATAAAACCTGTAGAACAGTTTCATTTGTTTTCATTCATCTGCTGAACCTAAATTAGCAACAGCTGACTCGAACAGGTTTCTTCCTTCCTCTCTTCCTTCAATTATTACATTGCTGCCAATGTATCCGTTTAAGCACAGCAATTTGGCAACTTGGTTTTCTCTTAATTATGTTCGTCTGGGGCTTTTAAAGATTTTAAACAGAGTCTTGCAGATAAGAGAAAATGTACAAAAATGAAAACTTGTGCACCTGGTTGTTGAACTTTTCACCCTTGAAAAAAATCGAAAATTGTCATAAAAGTACAAGTGTGCATTTAGACTTCCGAGTGAAAGTGTAAATGGTTCATAAATGCCCCTAAACCAAAACTTTGCCGTCAACAACGTCACACACCTGAGCTTCCATTTTGGCCCTGCGCTCCTCCTCTTCCTTGCGTTTCCTTATGTTCTCGTTTTCCTGCTGAGCCTCCGTGAACGACTGCAGGAACTGGTCGAAGATGCCAAAGAACTCATCTGGCTGCATCTTGCTGGCATCCTCCCCAAAGTGCTTCACTGCCCTCAGGAACTGCAGGACCAAAGCGAAGAGGAACACAGAGAGGGGCACAGGGGATTAGATTTACTGCCGCAGTCAGCAGAAGCACGTCTTCCTCTGTCTTCTACCGTTTTACAGGAGACTCGTTAAGCTTTCGGCTCCTTTGAAATCGGAGCAGGGCAGCAGAAGTCGGGAGCTTTGAAGCCCAAGTTAAGCTTAGATATGACTGGCTACTGATTAGAGCAGAGGTCGGGGGGCTGGAGCCAGAGCCCCAAATTAAGGCAATGTGTTTGTTGGGTGTTTTGAGCAGCTAGTTAAAAAGGAGAGCGTCCGGATGTGAGGTCACGCTGAGAATATATACCTTTAAAAATGAGATGTTTACAGCAGCTCCGACAGGAAAACCATAAGGTAGATCAAAGATGCTTTTAAAGGATTTTAAAGAAGTCACCTCATCACTTTGGTCGTCTTTCTAACATCTTATGGAAATAAATAAGAAAATGCAGCATATGGATATTTTAAATGCACTTTTATGTACAAAACTTATATAAATCCAATGGTCTGATGTCATAATCTCAGATAAAAAGGGAAAAACATGCTCAGGCTTTAAGCAGTAATAATCAACCCAATAAACTAAAGCTTCTTCTGTGTTATTCAACACTGGCGCTTTACTTTAAGGAAGAAAAAGCATCCGTGAAATATCGTGTTTATGCAGCTGGCAGGTGTAATCCCACAGCGTGAAATGATCCTAGACTTGTGCTCCTGTTTCTTGGACCCAATAAAACGCGCGAGGGGTCCTGCAGCAGGAAGCCGAGACGCTTCCCCCCCCACCCCCTGCTGTTCGCTTTCCTACAGAGGTGACTGATGGGGGTCAACGAGACGTGTAGAAACAGCTGCGCCGAGAGGGAACCAGAAGAGAGCTTTCAGCGCCCGTGTCTTGGAGTGACAGTGATGCGCTCCTGTCAGCTCACATGTGGTTTCCTCCAGAAATCAACCCTTTCGGATCGACTCACCAGTTCTTTGGCTTCGGCGAGAGAGTCCTCCACGTCGGAGAAGCTGAAGCTGGCCACCGTGATGAACTGGCTCACCACTGACACAAATTTGTCACCTACTTCCTGCGGGCGATCCTTCTGGAAGTCCAGCTCCTGTAATTGTAAAATAAAAAAAATAATTATCAAAAGAAGAAAATGTAAATTGAGCAACATTTTAAAAGGCTGAGAATGTGTTATTTTTAAAAGTGTAATTGCTGTAATAGTAACATGAATGTTTGACTCACACTCTCAACACTTTTTAAGCCACTGCGCAGGTTGCCAATGTCTTTTTCCAGCTCTGTCATGCTGGAATAAAACAGAGAAAGTGGATAATTGCCTACAGAGAGGAGTAATCATCCTTAAAACCAGTTTAATAGCAGACTGTGAAGATTGGGTGCTTCCTTAACTATATCCTTAATAGGAAAAAGAAATCGAAAGGTATTAGCTTTGAAACCTAACGGATGAGGACCATACCCAGAGATTTAAATGATCTCAGTGACAAAAGTGGAAAAAAAAAAAAAAAATCTCACATTTCTCTATATGCATAAATGGCATCATTTATGCTTTGTTTTTAAACTGTTACTTTGTCACGAAAGCACGTTAAATTAGTGATCCGTGCAGTAAAACATAATGACAGCGAATGGAGGCAGTTGAAAGTCTTAGTTTTCCACACAATCACTGTGTGTTTTACTTGTAATGGTTAAAGAGCACCACAATGATGTAGCTGTCTAAAGATGACTCAAGAATGCAACTCAAACTCTGCATCCGCCTAATAAAACATAAAAAAAATCAGAGTGGCGTGGCGGTAGGATGGAAGACTTTAGTCCTTGATGAAACTATCCAGAGTTCATCAGTAACCCAAAAAAATAACATAGTTTTATGAACAATTTAGCCAAAAGAAAATAAAATATGTATTTTTTTTTACATACTTGACTTTAGCTGCCTCAGAGACACTCTGCAGATCATCCTGGAACTTGAGGACTTTGGGGTATTTCTTCTCTAGGATGGTGATCAGGTAGTGCAGCAGAGTTATATTCCTGAGTTAAAGAGGCACAAAGGAGTGAGTAAGTGTGCTGTATTTGATTAATGGAGCTTCACCAGAAAAATAAAACATTCCCAGTTCCTTATCATACTTGGATATAGTCAGTGGTACTGCTGACAAACTTACTTGTCAATACTGGACTTGGTATCGGCGATCTTGTTGAGCGAAGACACTTTAAAGCCGTAAGCGTTCCCTCGCTGACCCTTGTTCATGTAGTTTCCAAAAGCAAGCACCACCTCCAACAGCTGCTTCAGGTTTCTACTGTGTAATATCTCCTTGGAAGCCTTAGTGAGAGCTAAAGCAAAGAAATGGGACGCTTGCGTCAAAATGACAGGAGTGTGGATTAATAAAATAAAACAAATCCAGACATTTTTACTGTCAACCCTGGGAAAAATATGGAAAAAGCCTAAAACAGATCCTAGTTTTTATTGAAGTATTACGATCCCACCCTGAAAAAAGATCCCACCGTTATATTGAGCACATTTATTTTCTCCAGCTGTTAACACTTTATACAATCCCATTTGCAAATAGGATAGCACCTGGTCCTCTATAACATTTCACAAGGTTGAATCTTACAGAGACAGGGGATTTCTGTTTAGGAGAGACAGTCCAGACTCGTGGGCCCTTTCTGATGCCGTTTCTTGTCCTACTTCAGTTTGGGGGACTGAGATGGCCACAGAATTAAGTAAGATTTTGTTTCTGGTGAGCAATTTTTGTGTCAATTTGGCCACATTTTAATCCAGAAAACCCCCACCACGGCCTTTCTTATGTTTTGTTTGGCAGAGGCCACCAGATTTTCATACTCCACTCACCCTGGTATTTCATAGAGTCGATGATGGGATGCACGCTAACAACATTCCAATAATCTGAATGTTGTTGACCAACATTCAAATGCTGTGGGCCTTTGAAAGAGAAAGAGGCCCACAGCATCACTCATCCTTCACTCGACTTACTATTTTATCCCTTAGAGATTACACGTACACTTCATAGTAGTTGCAGATTTACAACTACCACTAGAGGGGCCTCAGGGCAGAATATTGGTGGGTTGACTTTATTTCTTTTAATCACAAGCTATATCGAACACATATACAGAATGCCTTAAAAATAAATAATAAAAAAAAACATCTGAAAAGGGGCTTAGTCTTATCTTACTGATGTACACAGTTCCAGTTACAGTCCCAGTGCAAGACAACCCAGGTGTTTTTCTTGCATCACTCCCAACCAACTTTTTATTTTAAGCTTGTGCTGCTGCAATAAGAGATTAATTCATTTTAAAAGGCACTTCTTTACCAGGGATGCCAATCAGTATGACCGAGTGAAGTTAAATCTCATTCTACGGATTTGCTCACCTTCAATTTTGGGTTTGATCTCAGCTATCCTCTCTGCAAACTTCTTCTTGAAGTACAACGACTGAAGCCTCTGCTGGTAGTGGTTTATTCTGAAAGGAAGACGAAGAGCAGGCGAAATTAAATATGAATAGGGAAATAAATAGATTTACTGAAAAGCCACAAAACAGACCCTTCATAAAACCAAAACTATTCATCTCACTTAATGACATAAGATTTGTGGTGGTGGAAGTATTTTTGGCAGGGTTCGTAAGAGCAATAAACTACAGAATCCGAAGCTTATGACAACCACAGTGACATGCGTAGTTCTTTCAAGACTCTATGAAAAGTTGACAGATTCTTAAAATAAAACCTCAAAACTTTACATTTTAGCAATCCTTTTTAGCCTTTTTAAATATCTGTTAGAAAAAAAACCCATATATATTCTGCAGCTATTACATGTTATAACATATGTTCTTTTTTTTGGTTTAGTTTTTTTTTTTTTTTACAGCTTACATAACTCTGATTGCAAATTAGGAATGAAAATACTCTTACTACATTGTTGTTTCTATTTAATCATCCCCCAAATTTAGAAGTCGTGATTCACACTCAGCTATTGTTCCCTCCTAAGTAGAAACCCATGTGTCGTTTCATTTATTTATTTATTTGTGCTCTCTGCAACAAAGTCTATTGTTTGAGCCCCGCCAACCTGAAGCTCCCGGCTCTCACGTTAAGGAGGATCCTGCAGGCGGCAAATGTAATTACCTGCTCATCTCATAGAGGAAGCGGTCAGGTTTGGCCATGCGATCCAGCTCATGCTTGTGCTCCTCAAGGAGATCCACGTCACTCTTCTCAGGAACAAACTTCAGCAGCTGATCGAGCAAAGTGAGGATGTTTACAAATCCGGCAGTAAGGCAGCAGATGTGTACAGCACAATACGGGCGTTTCTTGCTCGGTACGTCTGGGCTTCCGTGTCCATACCTGCTCCAGCATGTCTTTAGGAAGGTCCTCATGCTCATCCATGGTAAGAATGGCTCTCTTAATCTCCTCATTCGAGAGCTTCAGTCTGCAGTACACAACAAGTGAGTCAGCTGAAAACGCACTTTGTTTCCGCTCGGCGTGACAGTTTCGTCTGAACTCACCGTGAGAGCAGGATGTTGCAGTTTTGAGCCCGACGGCCATCGATGACCGACAGCTCCTTGACTTTCTTAGAGCTCAACGTGTCGTCTTCTGCTTCTTTCTGTTCAGGGTTAAGATCAGAGCTATAGTAAACTATTTCGGCAGGTGACACACAGAAGCAAAACACTGATTAAGCCCCATTTTTCACCAGACTAAGACTGCACAACAAGATCAGAAATAATACTAAAAATCTGGCAGAAAGTGGATAGCCCTAGAGGGGTCCTCTGTGGTGCGCCAAGAACACAGTGCGCTCCCCATTATGCTGGATCATAAGAGTTGAGTTGAGAGTTCCCAGACTTTGTTTAGCATGCACTAAACATCTGAGGTGGTTCATTATCGTGCTGGTAGCGTATCTGGCTCTGGTGTGAATGGCCTGGTAACAGTAGTGGCTGCTTAGTCATGATGAGTAGTTCTTGGGGAATTTAAAACAGAAAATGTGAAGCAGAAAGGTCCACAGACTGTCTGCAACTATTATGCATGGGAGGGGGGGGGGTCCTGCCACTGCTTTGCCAGCAAGGGTGCTGATGTGATTAATCCTCACTTTTCCAAGAAAAAAAAAGAAAGAAAAGGAAAACTCAGCTTTATGCTCAGGTCTGTGGCTTATATGATGCTCCAAGCTAAGGTTAAGCGCGAAAACCTCCAAACTGCAATTTTTGGGAAGACCTAGAACAGATGCGCGCTCTTCACAATGCAGCGCAAATACAAAATGCCAAATGTTAACGGTGAGAGGCTGGTGAGGACACTAATGGCGTTTCCTCGTCCCAAGCAAAGCTGAAACTGAACGTAGGGATGCAGAAACCTCCAAAGTGTATTGGAAACTTCCAGATTGTGAGGAAGCGTTTTGTTGCAGAGGTGATAGGTGTGGTTCTGAACAAAAGAGAGGAGGACTGTTCTTGCCTTCACGTGGAAATGATAAACCAGTGACTTTTTTTAAATTATAAATCCCATAAACAACTGGGCAGTATTAACCCAGTGAGAAGAGACACAGCAAAACATAAAAGAGGGACTAAAACTCTACAATGGCTTTGTAGGAGACACACAATGAGCTCTTAACATCACAAACATGACACACAGACAACAAACATCCCAAATACTCAACAGTAGAGAAAAATCAACTCACCTGTTTGCTGTTATTGATCATTAAGAAGTCCTAAAATGCAGCAGGAAGCAGGGAAGATGGAAGCATTCATTAGAAATGAGTAAAGCAGTTACGTGATTGCAGCCCATAAGAGCAGACAGCAAATGAATCAGAGCTCATTCGGCGCTTCAGTGACAATGAATCAGTAGTGAGGTGAGCAGCAGTGAGACGGGATGAGTGGTTCAATTAATCAATGTGTGCTCGTTGTCACATGCTGCGCACATTAACGTCTGTCGGCTGTCTCCATGTTGGGTCACTGTGAAATTTAATCAGGCTGGTAACTGACTTCTAAAACAAAACTCAGCCCACGTTCTTACATTCTACATGCAATCTCAGTGTAATGTTGAGTGTATTAAACATGCTTAAATGCATGAGAGCATTTTTTATATATACACACATATAAAAAAATACCACAAATCAATAATTTGTAATGTGCAGAAATTAAAGCAAAAGAGAACTAAAACCAAAAGGAAGCCAATTCGGAACTTTTGCTTTTCCTTCCACTTCACAATAATGTTCCATTTGTGTTGGTCTGTCACCTCTAATCGTCCAAAAAATACATTTAACAGTGTTGTCCTCGTGCAATAAAAAGTGAACAAGTTCAAGCAACGCAAGAAAACGCAAAACAAACAAAATCAACAGGAAGCTGATTGTGCTGATTAAACTCATGCACATACAGTCACACAGACCATATGATCAATTCAAATATAAAAGATCAGCAAGATTCAAGCATCAAAGTTGTGGAACTTGGATGATGAAAACGTGAAAAATGGCAGAACAAAAATCTGAATATAAAAAAAAAAGAAAAGAAAGAAAAACCTGCTGTTCCTGTCTAAAGTTGAACCTGAATCATACCTGCTGTCTCTGATAGGCTGAGAATGTCTTTTCTATGTCCACCAGATCCAGGACTTTAAAAACTCTGGCATCGTCCACATCCATCCACACAGTACCCTCCAGCTTATTCTGTGCAGAGGAAAGTATACATTTTACCCCAGTGTCATTTTATTTACAAAAAAAAAAAAAAAAGCTTGGCATTGAATCTCTTTACTGCTCCCACCTCAGCCAACTTGGACCAGTTGAAAGACTTGAGAGGATTGGTTGGCTGAGGAATGGTCTTCTTCTTCAAAGATGGTCCCAGGGGGGCTCCTGGTGGTGGAGGGATGCCCCCCATGGGTGCGTGTCCAGGGGGGGGCGGAGGGCCACCGGGTGGAGGGGGCGGAGGAGGTGGAGGCATGGCACCACCGGGAGGAGGAGGAGGTGGGGGGCACATGCCTGCAAGTGATGGCATCGGTGGAGGAGGCAGGGGGCTGCCAGGGGGACCGGGGGGCAGAGGAGGACCTCCAGGAACGACAGCTGCTGCCTGTCTCTGCAGGGACAGAATGAAAACACAAAGGAGGGTTCAAATGCAAGTCTCTCGTGTTGCACATCTATGAAAACGACAGAAAATTAATTAACAACCTTATGCTATTGAAGTAAAAGGAGTTTGTTTTTAACAAAAACCTGTGATTTTTCAGTTTATTTCACAGTGATATAAACATACGGTGCTGAGTTCATGCAGCTGCGCTGTAAGTTCGGCCACTTGCTGTTTGACATTCTTGTGTTCGTTGCTCTCCTTTTCCAGCTTCTCTTTCATCTTGTTGAGCGTCTGCATCATCTCCTCTTTCTCCTGCGTCTTTGCGTCACATTCGCGTTCTTTCTTCTCAAACTTTTGCTGCAGCTCATGGTGTTCTGTTGTGGAGAAATAATCGTCAGCACCGAGTTCGCTCAGTCTGGATTTGAAGTCGAGGAACGCACGCACCTTTCCTCATCTTCTCTGCCTGCTCTTTCCACTGTTTGACCTCGTTTTCATTGACCAGCCTGTGCAGGAAAATGACAACGGATAATTAATCGCAGCCCGCGGATGAACTTTAAGAAGAAACCCTCCGGAGCCAACATTGTAAACTTTGTGACTTTCAGCTCGTCAGCGAGCACAGCACTCTTGCGCATTCCTCACTCCCACAGTCATGTAATTCCTTCCATGTCCCCATTTATTTCTGTGTGTTAAAGGACGAGCGGAGCACTCACATCCTGACCACATTCTTTACGTTAAAGTTCTCCAGTGGTGCGATGTCTGGGTCGTGACCTTTATCGTTCTGCAGGACCATCTGCTGGACGATCCGGTCCAACAGCAGCCAGTACTGTACCGTGTTTCCACTTCTCTTGTCTGGAAATGAAAAAAAAGTATAAGACGCAACACGTGCAAGTTTGTCATGAATTGAACTCAAACATCCACAACTTTTCCTATGTACGCAATAAACCCATTTTTCTAAAATATTGTTCACTAATCTCCCAACATCTGTGTTTTGAGCAATTTTCTGTTCCGCAGATAATCCATCTCACCTTGCATGTGTGACGTATCAAGATGCTGATTAGACAGCGTGATTATTGCAGAGGTATGTCTCGGACTGGCCACAATAAATGGCCACTCCGAAATGAGTAGCTTTATCACACGGCGCAATGCCACAGATGTTTCAGGCTTTGAGGGAGCGCAGAAATGCCCACCAGAGCCGTTGACCATGAACTGAATGTTCACTTCGCTGCCATAATCAAAACTTGTAATGACAGCAGCACAGGACTTCCACATCCAGAAAATTCACCTCGAAAATTGTCTGAGACGTGCAAAAAGGACAAAATGTTTCAAACATTTTGTATAACCAAAGGATTTCTGCAGAAACTGTCAGAAACCATCGCAGGAACGGTCAATTGTGCAAAGATCTATACACAATTAATCAAAGCTGAAAACATCCCAGTTTTTGCGTGGCCAGCATTCGTACCAGACATGTCAGCTACTGAGCAGTTTCGGGATGCTCTGGATCAGCGTGTTGCAGTTTCTACCGATATCCAGCAACTTAGCACAGCCATTGAAGAGGAGCGGAATCAATAACCTGATCAACTCTATGTGAAGCAAATGTGTTGGGCTGTACGAGGCAAACGGTGGTCACACCAGAAACCGACTGGTTTTCTGACCCTCCCAGTAAGGCAAAACCGCACATTTCAGAGTGGCCGTTTATTGTGAGCAGTCTGAGGCACACCTGTGCAATAATTATGCTGCCTAATCAGCATCACGATATGCCACACCTGTGAAGTGGGATGGATAATCTCTGCAAAGGAGAAGTGCTTACAAACAGATTTAGAGAAATTAATTTAGAGAAATATGTTTTATTGTGTATATAGAAAAAGTTTTGATTAGATTGAGTTCAGCTCGTGACAAAATGGTAGTAAAAACAAGTGTTACATTTATATTTGTGTCCAGTGTTATTTCAGAGGATTATATCATAAATTAGCGACTGATTCATTCTTCTTTTGAATAATAATAATAATAATAATAATAATAATAATAATAGCCAAGGTTGTAGACGTCTACTTTCAGGATTTTATAAGACTCTTTTCCAATGTTCACATATTTAAAGTCGAAATACAAAACTTTCCTATGAATTCACAGCAGAATATTGTTTTTAACAGAGAACCTGAAACAACTAAGAAAGATTAGTGGATGGATGTATAGACACACAAAACAATAGAATAGTAGATCGGTGCTGGATTTATGGACCGGTGGATCTCTCAGATGTAAGTACCATAAATACTCAGACTGTGGAAAATACTAGCATCCAACTGCATAGCAGGCCTAGTAAAATTTTTTTTTTTTTTTTTTAAATCTACCTCTTTTAATATGCTGACTGAAATTAATTGATTAGTAAAGAAAATACACACCAGTTAAAACACTTATTTGTTTAGAGGCTCTTTCACGCATTATGTGGGAACTAGGAATTATGTACTTTTTTTACAAAACCCCCTTGGACAAAGTAAATATCACGGTTCAAAGGAGCATAGTGTTCGGTCAAACTGGGAATGTGCTTATCCAATTTTCTGGACCATCTAATCTGGACAAAGTCAACACTCTTATCTTTTTTGGCACCAAACTGGAGAGTACAAGCACTGTGCGCTGTATGGGAGTTATACCGCTGCCTTTGGACTGCTATTTGCAGCTTCATGAAAAAAAATAAAAAATACTACAGAAATAGGTACTTTCTCTGTGTAATCCTACCTTATACAGAAACACTTACGTGGCATTAGCAGACAGTGATGAAGCACAGACATAAAGTGCGGGTATGCATCAGTGAGGTTCATCTTCTTGCGGATGAGATCAAAAACTTGTGTGGCACTTTTGGTGTCTATATGTACCTAAAAGAGAGAAGCCATGACGGGATATTGAATGTGTAGAAAAGGCTTTACTCAGACTTGCAGGAGAAGGCGGCTCTCTTCCTCACCGACTCGAACCGTTTCGACAAAGCCAGCTCATCGTCGTTCCGCAGCATCTCAAAGTAGTCTAAATGCCTGAGAGGGTCACAAAAAAAAACTGTCGTTATATCGAAAGGCTGCAAATATGATTCATTCAAGTACTTATCCTGCATGGACTGTTTATATTTATGCGTTATCTAATAGGGTTACTGGGAAGTCCCGTTACAGCTTAAGCCGTAAGGATTTGGATTTCCACACTTTCTAGGAACCTGATGTGAAAAACTTTGAGTCTCAGATTTTCATCAAAATTTCTATTTAAATTTCAAACTGTTTATTACTAATATTTTTTTTTATTGAAACTGCACATTTTAAAGAGAGAGACAGAGTCTTACCTGTCCAAAGTGGAGTTTTCATGTGATCGCAGCTTATCAATAACAGGCTGAATTCCCAGCATAAGAAATTCATATCGGAGATGGATACGAAATTCCAAACTAGTCTGTTCAGGAGGAAAACAAATAAAGTGAGTCAAATCTTACGAGCCGTTAAACAAAAATGCTCCAGTATAAAATGAGTGCAATGATTCAACAATGTACCTCTCCAGCTCCTTGACTCAGCACAGCGTTAATAAAGGACATGATGGCCGTTTTCAGGTTGACCTCGTCCCTGTATCTCCCCGTGCTCCGGTCCAGCTCGTTTATAAGTGTCTGGGGAACGACGGACCGTAACCAGCATTTGATATCTTCCGAAAATATTGCTGCATTCAACCGTTAACAAAAAAAAGAAAGAAAATCAACAATGACCCACCTGGAAGCGCGTTCTCTCACAGGCAAAGCGTTGATAGTGCAGCATGGCCTCCAGGATCTTTTTGTGTCCACCAGGCACCAGGCAAACGGCACCCATTATTTCCAGCACTGCCACCTTAGTCTTAATGTTTTCCGTGGCCAGGCTCTGGGCGATGATATTGATGCTCTCGGAGTGCGCAAGGACGTGGGCGCGGCCCTGCGAGTTGTTCATCAGAGCCTTGATGCAGCCGATCAGCGACGTGTGGATCTGCGATTCGGTGGTGTCGTAGTCCATGCTCTTCAGGAAGTTCAGGATGCACGTCAGGCCATCCAGGTCGATGAAACGGGTCACAAAACTGGAATGTAAAATTCAAGGTAACTCCAAGAACACGCACATGAGCAGATGCCTTGAGGCTAAGCTTTGACGCAGCCGATTAGAGAAATAAACTCTCTTTTGTACATTGACCTTTCACTTTCTAAAGGACTCATTTCCATACTGTGATGAGGAACCGAACAGAATGACAAAGAGGGTTAGGAAAGGGTAGGTGAGAGAAGATATAATCATAGATGACATTAAACATAAAGACCATGAAAGTGGCTGTCAGAGACAAATGGCAAATATTCTCACCTCATAGGTTGTGTCCTCAGAGCCGTCTTCAGGCTCTCTATGGTTTTATTTCTTTCTTCCTCGTCTTCCTTCTCCAGAGCAAGAAGGGTCTTTCTCTGTCCAACAACACATGAAACCCCATCAATGTTCAAGTTCATGCCTATTTTTCCAAAGAGCCATCAACCTGTTGCATGTGAAAATATATCAGCTTCCACATTTAGCGGCACCCCTGGTAAAGATTTGTACGAAGGACTTCAAATAAACTGTTGTCATGGTGACGCCGGGATCTCACTCGTCTCACTCACACTATCAGCCGTTGTGAACTTTTTATGTGTTGCTCTGTGCAGGTTTAGGCTATATTTAATGTCTTTCTCGTTTTGAAAAGCTCATGAGAGAAATGAGAAGTGATGCAATGAAAAATAATGGAAGTTTCCAAGATACTCTGATCAAACTAAAAAAGACATTTAAATAAAAGTGGTTTCAGTTCTATTTATTTCATGGGATTAATAAAATAACTGATGGCCAATAATTGTAGCATCTCTCAAAAAAACTACTTAAATTAAAAGGCTAAATTTCTCCAAATTATCTGGTGTGTTTCTTCAATAATTTTTTTACATTTATTTTATCCATTTGTTTTTCACACATCTCCACCAAGGGTGTCAAAAAGCATGGAGCGCACTGAAGTTACCTTTTCCAATTACATAAAAAAAATAATAATAATAATCAGATGAAATATACACGTTTGTACGAACAGTTTATAACCAAAAAGAAGAATTTTTGTCTTCTAGCATTATTACTTACAGCTGCCATTAAGTTGAGCTGGTCAATATAATACTCCGGCCAACTAGTTGCGCTTTTGTTTTCTTCTTGTTCCTAAAAAAAAAAAGCAAAAAAAAAAAAGCAGAGAAGCAAATAATTTTGTAAACATACAATTATTCTGTGATTTACTGAAGAATTTTAAAAGAAATCACACAACAATATAACGTGAAGATTAAAGAGGACCAATTTGGAGTGAGAATGGGAATTGGGCGAGAGCAGATCTTTTGAGACGCGACTTCGAAATGCAGCAGAAAGTCACAGAAAAGGACGAGCTTTCATCTGGTTCTTGTCACACGTTTGATCTTTATGAACAT
Organism: Poecilia latipinna; assembly: GCF_001443285.1. NCBI lineage: Eukaryota > Metazoa > Chordata > Actinopteri > Cyprinodontiformes > Poeciliidae > Poecilia > Poecilia latipinna. The sequence goes on along the minus strand of NW_015112939.1, from coordinate 94,826 downwards.
CAAAGACCGACTTCAAAGTAGAACTGTAGCTTCTTGCTCTCTACTCCTACTCTCCATCATTTGTCAGATCAATAAGCTGTAAAAGACACCAGCTAAAGCGCCATGCAGCGCTCAGGGAGCAGACAGAAATAGCTAAAAATGAAGAACTCCTAAGTAGGACGACACAGATATTCAACCCATTTTATCTTCCAAGCGCTTCAGTAGGTGCCAAAAAAGACAGCATAGCTGCTTGAGAAAATCTGGAGATTAACAAATGATTGTTAAAACCACGGATTAGGGACACAGCCTGACTTATAGTGAGCTTAATCTCCACATAGCCATGTTTGTTTCACAAGTACATAAAAACATCATTTTTCATGAGGAGACAGTTTTTTTCTCCTGAACTTGGCTTGAACATAAAAGGCCTTGTGCCTCCCAGCTTAACTTTGCTCCATCAGGCACAAACGAACTGTGACCGTCGGAAACTAATTGAGCGTCCGTTATTAAAGCGGACCGCGGAGATTTGGCCGGTCTGCGCGGAGTGCGCAGCGACAGTCGGACCAGAGCCTGCTGGGTCCACTCAGGATCCAGTGCCAGCTTGACCAGATCCAGCCAGGATCTGGATGCGGTCCAGTCTATTAGAGGAGCAGCCGCAGAAGTGGGGCCACTTTCCTCTCACTGTTGATCTTCTAACTCGGATGTCGGCAGCCTGCTTTATAACTCCAGTTTCTCCAGGATGAAGTGGGGAGTGCGCGTAGAGGGGGATTTATTTTCTCCACGTTTAGGAAAATAAAGATCAAAGATGCTTTGGGAAACAGGGGTGAGTTTCTGTTTTTAGTAGAACAGCCCACTCGAACGAGAAGTTGCAGCTTAGGCTTCTCTGGAGTTGGGTGAAACCTGAAACCCGAGTGCAAAGTCTCCTCTAGCAACCGGATCAGTGAATCTTCCTCTTGGCAGAGGATGTAGCCTTGAGGAGTGCTGACAAAAAGGCAGAGAGAAGATTGATTCTTGACAGAATGATTTCATCGGTTCAGGTGTCTGGCCAATGCAAACAGCTACGGCTCTGACAGAATTATCTCCTCAGCATCCAGATGGGCTTCTAAAGTCAGAAAAAAAAAAAAAAAAAAAAGGGCACCTTCATCTCTGGTGGGCTTTTAGTGGGCCCCGTTTGTGACACCACTTTCCTCCTTATCGCTGATGCACCCCCACCCCCCACTGCGCTCATAAAAGAGCTGCACCTGTGGAAGTGAACCTTCCTGTTTGGCTTGGACAGCCAAGTACTTCCTTTGGCTTCTACCCCCCTCTAACACACCCTTCCCCTCTGAGCTCTGATGGTTCAGTTTGTATCCGTCTGGGCTAGAGCCAGAGACTAGTGCAGAGTCAGCAATACTTGTGCATTTCTGTCTTTGCTTGCAGCCCCCTCATGCAGGTCGATGCTCACACATAAGGCTTTGATCCGTCTAAACCCTCCCTCACTCACTGCACCAGCAAACCAATCCTTCCTGAAGACCGGAGTCTGTTTTTAAAAGAGTTTCTTATTCTTTGAACTTTTTACTTCTTGTCATGTTAAAGATAAAAACTTCAATGTATTTTATTGGTATTTTTTTAAACAGATTGACCAACAGAAAGTAGTGAAAAATTGTGAATTAGAACAAAGACAATACATGATATATATATTTATTGTATTTTTTTTTTTTTTTTTTTTCATTTCTAAAAGCAATACTGTGTGTGGCACCTTGAACATGCCATATGAAACATGGTGGTGGCAGCGTCATGCTTTTCTTCCCACGTAATCCCAATAAAATACACTGAAGTTTATGAGCATAATGCAAAAAAAATTTCAAGAGGTATAGTGACTTAGGTAGAACCATCTACTTAACGATCAAAAGAAGATCAAAATACTTCATTTCTACCATGTAGTGTTTACAACTTGCCCTGTCATAACTGAGGAATAAATGTAGGTCTGGGACAAACTGACTTAACATCTGTAGTAAAAGAATGTTCAGTCAAATCGTAAAATAAACAGAAGCAAATATAGAGGCTTATAATGACGTACCGCCTTAAGGCTGTTCTTTTGACTTCAGGAAGTAACCATAGCAATTATCTATCAACATGAAAACACACGACCCGCCAAAAGAATCACTTAAAGTTTTATGGCTGGGAGACGTATCCGTTTCAAGAATAATTAAACCCACTGGACATGGTCCCAAAATTATATATATAAAAAAAATAAAAAAATACACAGAACTTATATCTTGGTTCTGTGACTGAAGACTTTTAATGTACACAATGATGCACTAAATGTCCATCCTTCAGATTAATCATCCCTCCTCTGCAGATGTAGGAAAAGATTAGTACATCTGCAGGCCCAGACGGCCAACTAGTCGGGACAGGATATCCTACACGCTCATACCTCATGCTGCATAAATGCGAGGGCACATTCAGTGGGAGCGTCACTTCCACTGAGTGACACGACAACAGGCATCTGTGTTTTCCTGCATGCTGAGGGTAAAAATTCACATGTAGGGGAAAGACGAACAGCTGAGGCACCTTTTATCAAGAACAAAAAGCTTAATGAAACACGACGCGGTTCCAGAGCAGTCGGGAATGTTATGGCTATGTGGAAACTCTGAGGGGACAGGTGTCATCGCTGCAAGGATAACACCAGAACATTGAAGGCTTTTAGCTTTTGAGTCCGGTTAGTGGCTCAAGCAACAACAGCCTCTCTTACTTACTATTCAAGTACTGGTAAATTATCAAGCAACAAAAAAACGAACCAAAATAGACAAATTAAGTGACTTCATCGTGTGTCTGGCTGTTATCATTTATAATGAAGTTTTGAGCAAAGACACAGAGATCTAACCCTGAGGGACTAAGATTATTAGCAACAACTTTACGCTACGGGTGATAATAGCTTTCAAATGGAAATAAACTCACTAATGCTTATGCATACACTGAATATTTTACTGGTAATAGTTCAGAATAATATTCAACTTCATCTACAATTTACAAAGCTTTGCCCTGAATTCAAGCACAAAAAAATCCAAACTTGCAGAATTATGCCAAATTCATCTGGTATTGAGCTTTGAAGAGTATAGTATTATTACTACACAGGCAATTGTGTTGCTTATCATTATCATAACAAATGTCATGATAAGAAATGGTTATCATGTGATGATAATAAACTTTAATGGATGTTGCTTGGAGACTCGGATAATTCAGTTCGTTACGTTTACTGGGTAGGTGTCTTTTCAACTATCAGCTCCATGACGCGATGAGAGAACATAAATTAACAATTAGTGCTACGATCTAATTGGATTTGGCTTCACCACATTGTCTCATCACAGTTTTCAGCGATGGATGCAAGCTAGTGTGGTTTTAAAAAAGCAAAACATTTTCTCAGTTTTCCCCACCAGATTTCAACCGTTCAACAGTTTGAGGCTTCTTTAATCAGATTTCATAGTTTTACAAAAAAAAACCTAAAATAATAAAAATAAAACCACATTTATTTTCCATGCTCTGTGTGACAATCTGAGCTCTCTTGTCTTTACTAAGAAAAAAAGATGTTGAGACACAGAAAGAATGTGGTTTGGCATCATTGTAATGAAATACAGAAAGGCTTTATTAAGGTTCCCAATTTTTGTACGAGCTTGATCATAAACAGTCGCAAGAGTGATGTTGAGCTAGTCATCTTCCTTCTGGGAGAAATATTCCTTAAAGTCTGAAAGCACATGCTTGGACAGCTTAAATATAGTTATTTATGATTTTTACAGATGATTTAAAAAAAAACAAAAAACAGCTGGGTAGAAAAAAGTGACAAGTCAAAGGATTGACACAGATAAAAATTGCATTCTTGAGAGACAGTTCCATAAAAGCTAAAAAAAAAATATTTTCGATCTTTTGGCAAATCATTTCACATTCAAGAGGAACGTTATTAATCATTTGGTTTTGACAGACAGTCTACTAGGAGCACAGAAATATGTAGCTAAAGGGTTTTTACAGGAAGCGCAAACTTTCATGTACTATAAATAAAACATCCAGGAGATAAAGGTCAGACTTAAGCCGCCTTTGGAGATAGTTTAGGAGATACAGTGAGTCAAAATGAAAGTATTAAACAGAAAATGATCCTGTGAAAACATAGTTACTATGCATGATACAACTTTCATGCTTTCACAGAATCAACTTCCCAGAGTTCTTAGTCCTCCATGTTCGTTTTAAAATACGGAATATTTTACTGGCAACATCTGGATGATATTTTTATGTAAAGCTTTAAATTCAAGAAACACAGACTGTTGGGAATGAAGGAAAGCAGAAAGGGAGTCAGGACTCAAATAAGGGACGAAAGAAGTTTGGAAGAGAGGATGGACGTTTGTATGCAAGTACACTTGTGAGGAAGGAAGGAAACAAGTAAAATCATGACAAAGGAACACCAGAAGAAATAAAAAGATGGGAAAAGACAGTGGAAAAAGGAATGATGTGAGGGAGGAAGCAAGGTGGCATACAAGGAAGGACGAAATGATGCAAAAGGATGGGATGAAGTGAACAGGGAACGAGGGACTCGGGTAATAACACAAAAAAATGACAAATGGAAGGATAGAAATAAGATGGGCTAAGGAGTAAAGTTCTGGAGAATTTGTAGACCATGTAGAAGCCCTGTAAAAACTGTCAGATCTTTTTACCTTCTTCTTGCTGCAGTAGATTTGCCATTTCTTCTCTGCAGGCAAGGCAAACATGGCTTCCCTGTGTTTCTCTGTAAGGTCCAGCTCATCCTGCAAAAGGAGAAAAATGCCTTCAAAATTCCTCCTTAACAGCAGGACAGAGATGCTAATGATCTGCTAATGATTACTGTGCTGCACTGTGTTTGCAAATTTAGAAACATCCACATAAATCAATTCTGTTTTCCTGCAAAACAAAAATGCTCGCCAAGAAAGGCTGAAGCAGATCTCATTTTTAGTTGCGGATCAGTTTTGGGTTGGCTTGTGTCTGTCACCGTAAATCCAGTGCGGTTGTGAAGTAAATCGGATCCCTTCCAGGCTTCAGACATGCGAATAACGGCGTAAAAAGATAAGGCGCGGTTCGCGTGTTTGCCATGTGGTAACAAACATCTGGAGGCAACATGTGTCACAATGTGTGACGTTCGCAGAGGCACGAATAAAAAAGGGTTCTGACGGGAAGGCTTCGGACTGAACACCAGAGCCAATTTGGGGAAAGAGGGACGTATCAGCAAAATATGTGAGGTTTAACATGTGAACTTTCAGCTGGAGATAACTGCGTCTAATTAGCTTCATGTGAAGAAAGTGATAAAAGGCATGAGAAAGCTCTTAAGCAATTTAGCACAAGAGGGAAGATGTAAAGGAGCATAAAAAATAAGTTTGGATGTGGTTTAGTAGATAGTTCAAGAACAAAGAGATAAATGAGTTCATCTGTTCCAACCGGCATACAGTTTGGATTTTGTGAAAGTGTTCAAGACCTGCCAATCAATTAATCAGCTTCACTGTAATCAATCAGTGTTTATTGATCCTATAACTCAGGGGCTTGCATACTCTGAGTGCTAGGCTTAAAGGGCAACAGATTTAATAAACTCTAGTATTTTCAGGTTGGATACGTACAGATTAAGACTCATTTCCTGCCATTAATAGTAACAGAAGCTTAAAACTAAATGTGTTTTATTCCGGTAGTATAATCTGACACTGGATCTTTGATCATTCCTCTTTCCATCATCTCCCTTGTCCAGATTGTTGTAGGATTAAAGCTGGGTGACTATCAAGCCCATGGAAGAAGGTTAATTTGGCATCTGTGTTGATTAGGCCATATGTCCTGGATTATTGTCCTGTTAAAGTCACAATGGGGTGTTTTAATAGGATAACGATTCTGTTTCTACTATTGGTTCAGTTCAACGCTCAGTGTCTGAGCTGCACGATGCGTCAGTGGTCAAGAAAGTCACCCGAAACACAATGGAAAACTGGCATCCCCCATTACTGAGAGGAGCTACAAAGCTCCCTCTGGCCATTAAAACATCTATAAATGTAATTTACCCCCTAAATAAGCCATCATACTCACTGGGATTTTATTTCGTTCAAGTATCAATCAAATGAATGAGTGAAATATTCAGTCTTAGATTATGCTGCTGTAATAAAACATTACTTAACTTTAATACACTTTATTAGGAGTAATTCTAAGACTTATTTTTTATTTAACCTCTGACATTATCTATCATGGGAAGACAAGCCTGACCTTTGCTCATCATGCTCAAATTTAACTGATTGTAATGACAAACATATCAGCGACTTTTCTCCCACTGTTCATATTTTTTTCCCTTCTTAGTGGACCCATTTAGGATGTAAACAAAAAAGCCAGTGAGTGGCTGAGGGGGGGGGAAAAAGCATGTGGCTGTTTGTCTTTTGGTAAACAGAGCAACAGAAAGCCTCCTTGTCTTCACACTAAACTTACTCAATTATGTCTTCATATAGAACGGCAGACAAAAACAAGTAATTAGCAGATGTAGCAGGGTGAGACATAAAGAGCCCCTGAATGAGGCCTATTGATGTGCAGAAAGACTACTGTGGCTGCCGTGAGAGGGGAATCAGGGCCAGGAGAGAGAGAGGGTGACTGGACAAATTAGAAGTGACAATAAGAAAGAAAGGAAAGCATGCAGGCCTGGCTACTCACAAGATATTGGTACTGTAAGTTATGAGAACATGATACTTCAATTACTAATTTCTAAAAAGACAAGATAATATTTTGAAATCAAAAGCTAAAATTTAAATGTTAAAATTTTGCTGTAAGTACGTTTTTTTGAAGTGACTCGTTTCAATACAACATTTTAATCATACGTATTGGATCCGTTTGTGAACATATCCGAAATTTTCTGTGCTGTTTAAACCAAAGCATGTCTTCTTAGACATAGATAGATGAATGGATTTAGCTTTGCAAAGAACACTAAATAAGGGACATTAAAAAACAAAACAAAACACAAGAGCAAGAAAGCACAAAGGCGATAGCTTACCACCAGGTCCGAGAACATGTTATCCAGCTCGTCATATCCGGGCATTGGCAGAGACGGCTCCATGCTCTGCAGGGCAAAGTCCTCCCGCAGCTTGTAGGTGATCTCTGGGTGATCGTTGCTGCTAAAACAGCAGAAGACGAAGGACAGGCCACCGCGGCTGCCGCCGCCCCCGCGCTTCCGGGGAGCCATGGCTATCAGCCGATTAGCGTCGATCAGGTAGGGAGGACAGGAGGCTCCGTCTGGACCTCTTTACGGCCTCCTCCACCTTACAGTCCGGCCTCCATCAGAGCACGCTGTGGATGCAAAGAGAGGACAGAGTAAGGTTTCGACCTGTCTTGTTTAAATGAAGGCCTTTGCCAAAACTGACAGAAAATGTGTAAAATCAGCAATGATGGAGAGAAATGCTAGAAAAAGGTATCAGCGCAAAGAGTCTTCAAAACTTTCCTGAAATGAATAAGAACAATTTTGTATGGAGGGAAAGTTACAGAAGCGCCACAGAGTCGTTTAATTAAATGTGAGAATGCTGAAGGACCGTGGTCACAGAAGATATCCAATAATTAAATTGGCTTAAGATGTACTATTTGATCAACACTCAGTTCAAAGGCTATAATCTTTAGTTCTCAACAGAAAATCCCCAACAACTCAATCAAAAACTCCTTATTATGACTGAGAAAACAAAGTCTTTAAAAGAGATGAAGTTCACAAATGTAAAGAATGAATCTTTGCCTGTGGTTTTTGCTTAATGGTGTAACTTAAATCAATAAAACATGATAAAAGGCAGCTATGCTGTTTATACAATAAAGACTAGATATGAGGGATTTTTGAGGAGGTGACCATAATTTGCCTGGATTAGTGCATTTAACCCTCTCTTGCCACTTTCTTCATTGTTGCCTTCAGCGTTCAGCTACAAGGCTGACTGTTTCTGACGAGGAGGCGTCTTGGTGAGAGGTAAAGGATATTGTTTTTCAGAAGTAGAGTCAATGTTTTTACAGACCAAAACATGACCTCTAACAGCTGCATATTTAAAACGTCTGCAGTCCTTGCTGAACAGTGGCACCGTCCGCCTGCATGTTTATGGAGGGTAAAAATACAAACATCAGCTGTCATAAATGAACAACATTACGGAGCGGGGCTGAGCAGATTCCACAAAGTTTTACTATTAAAAAAAATAAATAAATAAAACAAGCTCTGGAACATTTACATAGACTGCCAAATGCTAATCATTATCATGTGTTTTGAGCGGTTTGGACTTTGTGTCCCTTCTCCACTTTGAACCTTTGCAGTTTGGTTTATTTGGTACTTGAGGTTTTCGAAGGGGGAAATTTGTACAAACGATTTCAACCCCGTTTCCATCGTGTCTTCCTAGTCTTCTACTGTAAGGAGACATAATTATGTGACATATCAATCCGTATCAGTTCTGTATTGGTCCCTGCAGAACCTGCCACACTGGATTGAAATCAACAGGCTCACAATGGAATATGCATGAAACTTTAAAGATTAATGACGATTCCTCAACATCTCCTCTCCCTCCATGACGACAAGTTAGCTTTTGAACGACGCTGTTTCTTTGTCATTCCTCTCAAAGCCCAGATGAGCACCCTCCTAAAAACGGTGAAGGCAAACGACGAAAAGCACAAACAGGATCTCTGACCTGCTGGTTGTTTTTAAATTCATGACACATCTCCACTGTCTGGAAACACAGCTAGGATGTCAGCATATCATGGCAGCTTCCCTCCTCGCTGTGAAGCGAGGCGTCATAAACCGCGGAGGGACCGCCCACTGCGACCTACAGGAATTTCTGGTTGCCTTTTCTTGGTGACCAGATTTCTGCTGAGCACAACCACATTCACCTTTTACAAAGATTTACTACACGTCAGGCTCTACATCCAGACTGTATGGAACATAAACTGTGGGATTCATTTCTAAATTTAGTCTGCTCGAGTCATGTCCTCTACTGTAATCAGGAAACTGCGGGACAGCGTACTCAAAGAGCTGAGGTAGGAGCATAGAGCTGTAGTTAGCTGTCCGAGGGGAAATTCATTTTCATTAAGAATGAATCGCTTGGTCTGATCTGTAAATTGTAAATCTTGTAAATCCAAGTAGTATTGCTAGAATCAGCAAAAGACATTAAATATCCAAGCAGTTTTTATTGTTTAAATCACTGAGATAATTTACATTGAGTCTATACGAATAAAATTATCTTCAAAAGTTTTAAAGATTCAAAAATTTTATTGTAATATTACAAAACTTCACCTGAATCTGCAAGAGGAACGTTTTCTCATCATCACTACTTACCACAAATAATTGAGACAATCTATAACATATGAATGTTTATAGATTATTGTAAAACCTCCTCACTTCTTACACCACCTCTTACACATTACTAGATTTCTGTGTTTAGGAAATGTGGGAAAGGAAAAAAAAGTTTAGAAAAATCTGACTTTTTTCCATGCATCCATAGATTTTTCACACATAGAAAACGCTAAAGGCAAATTCCAGACATTTTCAAGCTTTGCAAGCCTGCATAAGAACCCTGCTATTTCCTCATTGCCTTGTGTTCTGCATTACACAGACACTCTAGTCTTCCTGTCTGCAAGGCTCTGTTTTAGCTCCTAGAATCCCACTTAAAAAGCAATGCTTGGTCAGCTGGGCCATAAAAACTGAGGTTACATCGGTTACATGCAAAACGCTTTACTGTACGTCTCGATGTCTGGAAGCAGCTTCCCAAGCCCTACAAAGTTTTGATCAAAACCAGTAATATAGAAACTCCTCTTTTCATGTATTGGTAGCTTTATCCCTGTCACTAATGAAAAAAAGAGTAGCCCATATTTTCTAATGGTCTCTCAGCGTTCTGGCATGTCTGGTGTGTCTGGGCATATAATGTAAGCCAACAGCTCTGCTTTATACTGCAAGATGTCACTAAGTTTCCTTAAAAATGAAACGATTGCAAACATCAGCTACAATGACTAAATGCGAATTTGAGGGAAAAAATACCTTCAGTTGCTTGAAACATTTGTTTCCCCTAACTGCTAAGTTGCATAAATAAATCGAAAAATGATTGTCAATAACTTAAGAGGGAGGCAGTTTCTTCAGATGATGTTGCAGATGAACATATAGATAAATCAGCAGAAATGCAGACAGGTTAACACCTAAATTCTGTAAATCCATACTGGTTAGTTTACATGATCAAAATGCCACAAAGGTCGGTCATGGGTGATTACTGGTACCCACGTATGCTGGGGTATGCAAAGATTTTCACAAAGGATTAAAACTATGATTGGATTTAATCTCCCTTTTGGTCAAGATTCCAACAGTCGTCGTCATTCTAAATTACTTTTTATTTAGTTTTAGTCTAGTTTTCTGACCAAACATTACTTTACAGTCTTATTCACCAAAATTAACCCAGACTTGTTGACCCAGACATCATGGAGTCTTCACAGCAGCACCATGCAACCACATCATGGTACGTTGACTATTTCTAGTAGTTTCTTTGGTGTACAATGATTTCAGTCATTGACCAAATCAAACCAAATATCCAGTCAGTTCTGTACCAGTGTCTTTATTAAATGTTACAACCCATTTGAACATTTCATGTTCAAGACTGAATAAACAAAAAAGATTTGCCACATATTGTTTATTTATTTTTTTGTCTTAGCTGAAAATGTATTGAAACTGTATCAAGCCTTGCTTTCTGTAAATAAAAGCAAGGCTCATCAAAATAACAAATGATAGTAATGGTAATAATCTGTTATATTATTTTAGCAACACTGGGAATAACTGTGGCTTAGGACACAAAGTCCTGCTTTGGCTACGTTGTGTGTAATCGGTTAAAATTAAAGATTCAATGTAACAGGACATTTTATTAGCAACTTTGCACATTAAACCACTGCTCTCTGGAGGCCTATGGACTCCAAAAATAATTTCAGGTTTGTAAAGACTTTTCTAATATACACACTACTGATACTCTGCCTGCAACCAGATGACCACATGTGGGCTGAAGTACACAGCAGCTCCCTCTTCCTTACACTCAGACTAGTGTGTATTTATTTTGACACATCCTCGATGTTTCAGAATGGACTACCGGAGGTCTCAACAGCAGCTGCTTGGCTTCACACTCACCATCTATTCTGGCATGAAGGCAAGGAGATATTCAAAGCTCTCTTTGACCATATTAGTCCAAAACACAACCCATCTTTTCCATTAGCTAAAGCCTGCTGTAAGCTTTGTGTAAAGTTGTCAGCCATATTAAGCCACAGGAACTGGTACAAGGTAGGTTTAAACACACAGAGACCGTTGTAGCCGCAGAGGCTGTGTTTGTGTCCCGTCACTGTTTAACCTGGGAGGACCAGAGTGCTCTGGACGTTAATCCCAGAGGTTGCCTGACAGTTGATCAAGGTTTCCAACAAAAAAACATGTTTGTTGAAGCTGGAAGATGTTCTTCTACAAGCCAGGTGAGCCCTGTGACCCCGAACAACATCCACACAACCAACCTTCGACTGCCACCTGCTCCGACTGGGTGGGATTACAGCTCATCTTAGCATTTTGGCTCATAGGTCTTCAGCAAAGCTTTCTGAAACGACCACTAGGTGTCCAAGCATTACAAGTTGGCAGGACGAACAGCGTACTCCAGAAATGATCCAAGTCGATAGGCATGTTTGAAATGCGAAAAGTCTGAAAGTTGACGGTGATGCCACGCAACAGCTGCATTTTCCATAATCAAGAAGAATGCGGTTTATTCCACCATAAATCAACTCTTGGACCGGGCCGCACGAGGAGTATCGTGAATGTTAGTCGGCCCCTGCTTACAGTACAATTCTTGTGCTCCTTAATTCATGGCACATTTAACAAGACCCCGCCTGCCCAAGTTCAGACAACTTCTCTGTTTGTTTGAGGGAGATTTCTGTCTTTGGATGGTTTTATTGTTTTCTCGACCATGTGGTTTGGCGGATGACCTGGCTGAGGTCCAGACTGTAAAAAGAACCCCAGTGTTTGTGAATTGTGCGAGAAGCCGTGCATGGTGCCTGCACAAGAGCCCCCTATTAAAACTCTCAAAGCTGTCAGGTCGGCTGGAGGAAAGGCAGAAGTTGAGAAGAACATTGTAAACTAAACACAGAGACACTCACGTTACCAGACATGTGACGAGAAGAATAAGGAACAAAGAAATCAAAGATGGCTTGACACTTTCCAAAGAGCTGCCTCCCTCCAAGATTATGCCTCCCCCCCAATGTCATTCAGACCTTTTTTTTTTAGACTGAACCTCCTGTTAATAACTGAAGACAAATGTTGATCTTAAGGGGATGTGCCTTCCTGTTATAAAAATAACAACGGCTGGATTTATTTAATGCTACATGTGTCAGTGACATAAAAGGCAAAATAGCACGCGCCACAAATATCTTCATAAAATGGTTGTATATATAAAACAAAGGGACTATTTAGTTGCGTCAGGGCCAGAAACAAAACATAATTAGGTTGATTTATGTTTAATTTAAAAATAGTAGAAGGTCATTTTGGGGCTGATGGTTCTTTGTGCGCATGTGGTCGACTTGACGCTGGAATTCAACCTTGGAAAGAGAACACAGTGGACAGCTGTGTATTGGAAACAGATGTGTGAAATACCTTCTTTTGCACCAGCTGGCATCTCTCAGCAGTTTTTGACTGATTAATTTTAATTTTCTTAAACATACAACAACTTAAATCTGCTCAGATTATATCTAAAATCTATGTTGGCTGTAAATTCTACAGATAAACAGTTCACTGTGGCTTCAGACAGAGAAAAGAAGCAGCAGAATAAGCAACAATCATTAAATGTATTACACAATAGCATTGCTTAATAGGTTTTTGATTAAAAAAAAAAAGCACAACACAATATCTGTTACGTTATGACAATGTTTTGAAACAATTTACCTCTGTAAAATGTACTCGAGTGAAACAAAAATCCTTTAGATGTATTAAGTGGAGATAGTAAAAGTTACTGGAGATTCAGTAATTTAAAAAAATTAATCTGTTTGTGGCCAGTGTGAATGCACCATACTTGGGTGTTGATCAGCAAATTGAAATCCAGGGTCCAAACCTAGATTTGGTGCAAAAATCCAGACTTTTCTAGATTCAACTTTCCAGAGTTCACATCCCTTTATGCTCATTTAAAAAAATAAAACACCATACTTTACTATGAATTTATGGTAAATATTTACACAGAGGAGAAGCATTTTAAGGAGATAAAGAAGGAAGAACACAACCTTTTGGCAGTGAGAAGAAAACTTATTTTCTTTTGTTAATACTCAACCTGAGTTTGAAAAATACTGAGATTAAATTCCAGATTTGATGAAATTGCTTAAGAACTCTGCAAGTTAGTGAAAGTGCAGATATAAAAGAAGCAATTTAAGAAAAAAATTGTTCAAGCTGTGAAAAAGCGAGAGAGAGCAAGATTTTTGGCAGATAAAGTGAAGACTAATGGATAACACAACTTCTTTGTTTAATCCTTTTGTGTTCTTATGGAACATGCTAGACTTGATGATGTTCGCTAGCCTTTGGAAATCTCAGAGTTAAAGCAAGGATACACATTCTCAAAGGAAAACAAAAGGAGACTTGGCTATTAATAATGCTAATAACACTAACAGCATTAATTGCTACTATCAGACACTAAAGACAGTTTAAAATGTCAACTCTCCAATCATTTTGTCTTTGTTTTAGTCACACACCCGTTACACCCACACCCACATTATGTGTGAGATCACTTTTACTCATAATATAAACAATTAATGACCGTTTATGGCAGGAAGGGTGGGATAAATATATTTTCATTGTTGCTTTTATTTTAATCCCTTTAAAGTTTCCATATTTATACTTTCTATACTGTGAGTTCTTGAAACCAAAGTCAAATTTCAACTCTTTGCACGCAATCTTGCCCAATAAATTCTGATTTAAGACCTTAGAATTGGTAAAAATAAGGATAGGCAAGCAGAAACCCTACAAAAACTTTACAAAAATTATGTTTGCTGAATCTCTGTAGGGATAAGCTTCCCACACCCAATCTCAGATTATAATTTAGAGGGTCTGAATGAAAATCGCATTTTGTTGTTGGAAGGGATAAAGATCAGATCATGCCATAACCCATTGAAAATATCCTTTCTATAATCACAAATTGTGCATATGCATAAAGATTAAACCAATATAATTTCACAGTTGAAGCTGTGTTACAAGGCAGACCAGGAAGGTATTTGGAGCCTCGGTTATTAACCTGAGCTCTGATGAATCATATACATTTTATGGACATATCACCAAAGCAGAAAAACAACAATAGACATTGAATATAGCTGCCCTTAACTACCAAATGTACATTTCAAACCCTCAAAGTGCTCTGTGCATTTTATACATGAAAAGCAAACCGATGTCCCTACAATAAATAAAAAATATGGTGCTTTTAATTCCACATGTTGTCTGTTTGTTCAGCACACCTGGTTCACATGCAATTATGTATTCCGCCAATTAGTTAATGGTGCGCAGAGAACACAATGTGTGAACAAAGGCAGATCTGGACACTCTGAACCATCACATGGTTCAGACGCTGGAAGGTTATCAGATTAAAATCAATCGCATCTCTGTGACAGCCGAGTTGGCAGGATTGTCCGATCAACAGTGGCGCAGTTTGCCTCCGGCAGCAAGGTGCTACTGTGCATTTGAATTACACGATTGTTTGTTGAAATGTGGCTGTGGTATAGCCTCTGGAGCATTAATGTCACATGGCTGAGGGAGCTGGCAGGGATCTCAGATTACAGGATTAACATACAGGGATGCAGCATGAGTGAAGAAGGGGGATATGAGCACAGGAGCAGACAAAGGAAGCATTTCTTCTAACAAGGGATACATTTTGACGACATGGTGGAGGGTTAGAAAAGTTCTACTTATTCGGGACTTTGAAGTGTTACAAAGTTAGTCTGAGCCCAAACTAACCGTAAGGTCGCAGTATTCTGCACCATAAAATAAGTTTCTGTACAACTTTGTCAGAGGGAATAACAAATGCTGCCAAGACAATCATGAGACTCAATATAACAGATTAAAGTCTGAATTTGAGATGAATATGATTTTTGCACTCTGTCTCCATTAAAAAGACAAGTCTGCCGTTTCAAAAATAGTAAATTCTATTAGCCCTCTTACATAAGGGTAATCCAATTTTTACTCCATCTTTCCTCATTGCAGAAACCTCATGATCTTTACACATCTCCTCAGCGCACGGAAACATGATCACAGGTTGGATGAGATCTGCTGCAAACAAGCCTGTTTCCAGCAGGCAGAGGCAAAACGTCATCTCTAAAAAGGAAGAGGTGGGAGATGAAGACTGAGAAGCAAGCTAACCAGCTCCAGAAGATTTATGTCACAAATGATTGCTGAAGCAACAAACTTTCACAATCAGAACTATTGACATGTTTTACCTATAGCAGAAAGCAGCATTAGTTCATCAACAAAGGACATATTTGCTGCCTTTGAAATGCAGAACATCTGAGTCTACTGAACTTTTTATCCATAAGGAGAAGTATTAAAATGGTAGCTTCCCCATTCACATTATAAATAAAATCTACATAAAAACATTTCATTTGTTACTTCCGATAAACGTAGCCTAATGGACAAAAATCTGTGTTTAAAAAAAGCCAAGCCAGTGTAAAATGTAGGGAGGACAGAGATTAAAATGCAGGTTAAAAGGCTGCTGCTTTTTTCACAGACAGGGTTGCCAAACCAGTTGTGCAGAGAGATGATCCAAAGCCCCCCCACCCATGTTGGCATTCTTCCAGAGGTCAGACCTTCAAGTGGAGGTTACATTTGGAGCAAAAAAAGAAAATAGTTGAAACAGAGTTCTTCACTTTCTTATCTGGATGCTACTATTAGGGGGTTGTTTTAGATAATCAAGGAAAATAACAATTTATAAAAATGCTCACAACATAACTTAAAAGTAGGACAATGTTGAGCACCAATACAGATCCACTGCCAATGTATTTTCAGTTTCCTGGTAGATGGCACCAGATTTTTATTTAAGATGTCCTGGTGTTTCAAAGAGTCCAGATGCCATGGACTTCAACAACATTTATGAACTCTTGGAACAATAAATGGCTCACAGTAACACAGATCATCTAGTGTACTTTATAGTGGCCATGATTGTGCTTTTTCCAAATATTCACTTTTGGTTTCAACGGTACATTTTACTTACTCGGTAGAGTTTAGTAAGCTCCACATATTTACCTTTGTGTTGTTCTGACAAATAGCATGTAGACAACTTTTAGTGGTTGTTATGCAGATTTGGTGACCTCTCAAATGTGCCAAACTTCCTACTTTAGGGAAGCAGGAAGTTCATAAAACTGGCTAAGTTTTACAGCATAAATTAGAAATGTTTCTGGCATATTTATTTTATATGAAGAGTTTGGTGGTAACTGAAATTCAGCTAAAAACAATCATCAAATTAAGGGTTGAACTTTTCTAAATGTTCCAGATATGAAGCTGGAATAACAGATGGATCAATTTGAAGGCTTTTCCCGCAATTTATGGTGCCAATAAATGTGGGTAGTACAGTGTAATATATCTCCTAAACGACCAGCATTAAGAGAACTTTGTAATATATTATTATCTGGAAAATGTGTGCTTCTGTCATCAATAGAAATGACTGGCTTCATCGTGAAGCAGACGCGAATGAAAGGAAAGAGGAAAACTTGATGAAAGATCAGAACAGTTGATGAGCCTGCGTATAGATTACAGACTTTGAAAGACTGAGATAAGTAAACCAACAACAGCTAACATCTCAATCTCTTTCTGCGGAGGGAACAGTAAACACTACTGTGTGCACAGCTGCGCACAGTCAAACATTACAGAAAAATCTATTCCTCATTAATAAAATATGCAACCCGACAGATCGTCAATATAAGAGCAGGAGGAGCATTGCAATATTTCCTACGATACCCCGAGAGGCAGGATGAGCTTAAAAAAAAAAAAATCCCTGCCTCTTCCTCAGTTGCTATGGTGACCGGAGCAGTGGGGGACCGGTGCAAGCTGGGTGGGTGATTTAATGTAAGCCCCTTTCCAATGCACATTACCCTCCTTTTTAATCTCTTCTGGATGCTTATAGAGGAAGAAAATAGGATTGCCCCTCTAATTCAGCAGACAAAAACAAGTAACAGCACCATTACGGATTACAGGGTAAAAAATCCTGCTTCATCACTCTGAGGCACCGCACAATCCCACTGAATCACAAAGGCTGGCCGTCAGTCCCTTTGTGATGCGTGTGATGTGGAGTACACGCAGCCTCCTGGGAGCAGAACCGGAGAAGTGTGGGCAGGAGCTGGAAATGAGAGGGGAGGACGAGTGGACCTGTCTCCGCTCAAGGTGACTTTCTCTCTCTCTCTCTCTCTCTCTCTCTCATTGACCTGATTTTTTCCACCCCGCCCGTCCCCAGTCATGGAAAAAAAAAAAAAAGTATGCCATCCTCCCTCTCTTTGACACTCACTTGATGCTGATAATGGGAGAGAAAGCTGGTGGGAGGCAGCCGCCGGTACATGAGTGCACATACTTCTACCACCACCTCACCCCATCGCCAGAGCAGCCTTGTCATTACGGGGCATTCCCTGCGTGCATGGCACAACTCTCCCACCGAGAAAAGAGCCCGGGGCCCTCGCAGGAGTGCCGTGTCATCCTCCCCCCGCTTCTCTCCGGTTACTATGGCAACACCGCTCCCAGCACCAGCACCTCTCAATTAGACAGACATGACACAATCACCTACGTATCGGTAAGAGGAATCCAGCTGACGCTCTGGTGGTGGCCGGGGTGGGGGGGTGGGAGATAAATCAAACCAGCAGCCACAACTCCTCTTAGGAACACTCACAGACTGATAGCCTGTAACTATCTGCTGGTCACATGCAGTCCGCGCACACATTCCAGTCAGCAGATAGCCGGCTTCTGCTCCGGCTGTCCGTTTCCTTGCATTCATTTGATTATAGAGTATAAGAGACAGATTTATAGGGCTCGTCTTACCCCGTCCTGGAGAGAGTTTGCCTCTGGTGTGCTCTGGGCATTCCCTTTATATCCTGAGCTCACTGCAGCATCCAGCTCTCTGCAGGGCTGACATAAATAAAACTTGTACGCAGCACACAGAAGAGCATTTCCTTGCACAAGGTGTGTAATCCACGCAGGTTCAAAGTCATCGGTAATAAGCGCTCTTCAAGAAGCTGCCAAAAAGTAATATATATATATATATATATATAAAATATATATATGTAAAACAATAAATAAAATAAAAAATCAATCAAAATGAAAATCCTAAATAGATGGGGGATGGTTTTCTCTGTCAACTAGGGGGCAAATAGGATAAACCTGCCATAAAAGACGGCAACGATTTGAGATCTAGCAAAAACAGCCAGCTGGCCAGCGAGAACTTCTTAGGAGATCTTCTCCCTCCCCAGCCTCCTTCTCCACTCCCTTTCTCTGCAGAATGCTTTGGGGGCAAAGGGGACAGGCACAGATGTTACTGGCTTCAAGCCACACCCCTTTTCAACACTCCCAGTTCTAATAGGATGCAGCCGAGAAGTGGCCGCCGCCCAGCTCGCTACCTCCCTCCCCCACCTTTAGACGGGGCTTTGGGTAGCTTGTTCAGTGAAGTCTTGTTTGGAAAGCTGCGAGATGAGAACAAGACTAAGGTGTAAAACCTGCAGAGCAAATGTGGGTACGAACTGGAAACGCACAAGCAGCAATGAAAGGCTGAGGAAGAAAAGGAGCGCAATAATAAAGAAAAGCTGCTACTATTCTCTACCTTGACATCCTTCTGGTCCCAACAATAGATTTTTTGTACATAAAATCCACATGATCGCCAAAATGCAACACATTTTGTGACAGCGAAAAAAATCAAAAAGGGGTTTTTTTTTTTTTTTTATCTAAGCAATTCCTGACACTCCCACTTGATTTACAGCACACACATTTCAGCTAATTGCTGACTAAGAAAAATCCAGCGGAAACTGCAAAAAACTGTATTTCCACTGTAACAAGTTGGTCATTCCTTCATGTATTTTTTCCAAAGCAAGACCTTTAGCTAACTCATCAGCACTAATTATTACTTACTTTTCTCATGCAGTAAGAGAAAGACAAGCAGACATGTCCTCATAAAAGAACAGCCGTTGTCTATCTGATTCAGGCCATAAATGCCTCCTGCCAGCTGTTGGCAAAAGTTATGTCATCCATCATTCAGTCACCTATTTTTTTTATATTAAAAGATGGATCAAGCATTGCTACAGAACACATATGCTACAACATGACTCAAAACGGGATACCGTATCACTAATAAATTACCATCAGCCTATTTTTGCAACTTTAATAAAAACACATTTTCGATACAAAAAAGAGCTTTCAGAGCCTAGCTTATGGAAACTGCAACATGGAATCCAGTCACAGAGAGAGACTGGCAATTGTTTGAAACAAAGACATAAAAAAAACTTTTTTTTTCCTACCCCTTCAAATGATTTTCCTGCACATTTGTCCACAATAAGCTGCAACAGTGGCAGTTTTTGGTTAGGATCTATGTCAAATGAGTTACAATTCCAGCCACCACAGGAAAAGCAATAGTTTGATTTTTTATTTTTTTTTTTAATTTAAAGGAGAAACAACATGTTGTTGTGGTAGTTGAAGTAAATAATGTTATGACAGCTACATTATTGCAGTGCTGATAAATCATCAAGAACAAAACAAGACTGATTATATGTTGAACAGTGAGATGTTTCCTTTCACCGCTACTTTGTTTTAAACAACAACTCCATACTTCACTGATGTAAGTATTCTGGTAACATAGTTATTGGGAGAAAAGGGAACGCTGACGCCTATGTGAAATCTACCAGAATTTGACATTTTTCAATTTGACATGGTCAAAAACAGCCATTTACCAAATTTATTCATTTACAGCCACATTTATGAATCAATGCCCAAGTTTCGTGCTCCAGATGCAGCATCATTCTTCTGCGACTTTCACACTTTTTCAGCTTTGGACATGGAATGAAAGTGTTGTGAACTACAAGGCAAATACAACTAAAGAGAAAAATGGCTCAAAAATTCTGATATTAGAAGATATGATCTGAATTACTTATTAATGTCACTTTCCACGTTTCCAGGTTGCTCAAAGTTCAAAATCTTACAGCAGCTGCATTTCCCCACCACTTGGAGATGCCTGCTTATGGCATTGCCTTCATCTTCAAGACGTCTGAAGCATTTCCAAGTCACGCATTGAAGTTGGCTGGTACAATTTTGCACCTGCTGAAAAAAAAAAAAAAAAAAAAAAAGAAACGCGGCAAATTTTCCTGTTTAAGCTGGTAGCTTTGATCCATGTAGCCGAGCCCGTGTGAAACAGTTTATCTCTGCTGCGCTGGTATAACAGACATCATTGGCAAGCCGAGCCGGTGCAGTCATGAATGGATAACAGTGGAAGCTGCTCAGTCCTGGACAGCTGCCTCTGAAAAGAATGGCATGCAGCTGGAATAACAGACAGGACCTGTTCCCATGGAGGACTTCTGTTCTGGTGGGACGTTTCTCCTCTGTCAGTAAAGAGCCACCACTCATGTTTTGCTGACCTCCTGCTCACCTGGTACACCAGCAGATGGGCGCAAACTGAGGGTGCTGACAGCTTCCACGGCTACTAATGTTGTCCTACATTTGTGTGCTGTATTAATTTGAAGTTGAAACAACAGGAGCATATCTGAACAAACTAGCTGATATCTTTGGTTTTATCCTGGATAAAATGTCAAACCTCAACACTCCTGGATATTTTTCCCCATCACACAGTTTTTAAAAGAGAGTTGCAGATCGTCTGTGATCTTTTACAAGCTGGAGATGTAGTCGTCAAGCTTGATTGACAAAATGCATGACAACCTCCAGCTTGAGGCATAATAGGACCGAAACTGAAGTAAGAAAAAGTTCTTTACTTAAAATTCCTGGTAGTGATTAAAGACAAGCTAAACCATTTCTAATAAGGCGAGAAGAGAGACATAATCAGATTATATTGCTTTTAGAAAAGTACTTTCTCACAATTAATTAGAAAGTAAACAGTAGTAGAAAGTAGGGGGTAACACTTTATTTGAAGGGGTGTGCATAAGACTGACATCACACTGTCATAAACATGACATAACACCTGTCATGAACATAAAGAAGTCTTTATGAATGTCTATGACTGTTGTCATGAAGTGTCATTCAGTAAATAATGACACTTTTAATGCAAAGTTGCTCTAAAAGTTCATTAAAAGTGCCAACTTTGATTTTGTAAATTATGATAATTTAATGCAAATTTGCTGGAATTTAAAGCAAAGAATACAAATTAACATAAATAAAAAAAGAAAATTAAAAACTAGCACCACAAAATATATTTATTGTGATCTAGCTGGTGATTAACTTCCCCCCAAAAAATCTAAATAAAGTGCCTCAAACTGAAATGAAGGGGGAGGATATTGCAAAAGGCGATGGCACTGCACAGTATCCACACGTTTATGTATGGGTGGGGCTGTATCTATAAATTCCAACCACGCAGCCCTTCCCTTGAAGGAGACCCCATCATTGACAAATTAAATGCCAGGATTGGCGAGGGTCCCTCTGGTCTTTACCCACCCTTCAGAAAGCTTGTAATTACTCTCTGAATCAGGTCCATCCCTGAAGGCCCACACAACTCTCTGCATCTGCTCAAGTGCAGCCAAGCAAGTGTAAACAAGAAAAGGTAGTCCAATATCTGATAATAGCACTTTATGGGTCAAAAATTCGGAGAGAGAGAGAGCTGGGGTGTGAAAGAAAACAACCAAGCAAGAAAATATGTTTCCAAGTGGATGCAGCCAACAAGGCAAGTTATGTTAAGGGAATTCTGTTAAAGGCAGGGAGGAGTGTTTTCAATTTATACGTCATAACTGAAGTGTCTACAATTACACTGTCACTTATCTCACCGAGCACTGTGTTTAACATAGCATTTATGTAATGCCTTAATGCAAAAAAGATGAGTACTGTGAAGAGGTAGAAGTGGACCTTGAGTCCAAAAGTAGTTCCAATACTGTTATTGGTATTGGGATGTGACTTTTTATTAAATATTAAGTAAGAATCTGCATAACTGAAGATCTATTTGATCCAATTTGGGCACTGAAACAAGCCAAAGCTTCAGATGCTACGATCCTGATAGCCATTATTGAGCTGGTTAATTTTACTGTAAAGGTTACAGTCAAACCTATTGCAGTAAAGTACATTTACAATAAACTGACAGTAAATAAATAGACGTTTATGCATTAGTAGATGCATTTGGCAGAATCATGAAAAATCAGTTTATTGGCCTACAAGCAAAACAGTATTAGTGGCAAGAGACTAACCCTGAACACACCTTTACCACTGTAAGGTATGGTGGTAGCATTATTATGCTGCGGGGATGTTTCTTCTTCAGCAGGGACAGATAATCTGGTCAGAGTTGGTGGGAATTTTGATTGAAGTAGATAAAGGACAGTCCTGGAAGAAAACCTTTTCATAGAGGCAAAAGACTTGAGACTTGGATGTTGGTTGGCTAACAATGAACATTCAGAGCCAGAGCTACAATGGAGGTGGTTTTGATCAAAGCATGTTTTGTGGTAGGATGGTCTAGGAGAAATCTAGGCCTAAATACAATTAAAAAAAACAAATCTGTGGCATGGCTTGAACATAATGATCACTGATGTTCTCCTTTTAGTTTGACTTGAGCTGTTTAGCAGAGAGGATTGGGTAAATATTCCAGTCTGTAGATGTGCAAATACTGTAGAAACATACCCCAAAAAGACCTGGAGCCATATCACTAGACTGTGGTGGTTCAATAAGGCATTAATTCAGGAGAGATGAAGACAAGTGCACACCACACTTTTCAAATATTTTACTTTGTTCTGGTGTACAATGTAAAATTCAGAAAAAAACACTTTGACCCTGAGGCTGTGAGAAACTGATTTGTTAACATGTGCTTATGCAACAAAACAACAGAAAACAACACTAAATGTTGAAGTAAAAGTAGTCATTTCTGGATCAGAAAACAACTGTATCAGCAAAGGAATCTCAAGAACTGATTCAGAGCTTCTCCATCTATTACCAACATAAGGACATTTAACTACGCAACTATAAATATATCTACTTTTCAAACAAGTCTGGTATATTCTGGACTAAAGGGCTTGGTAAAACAAATTGAAGGCTGTGGCGGAAAAATATGACAACATTAAGCAGCTGCAGAGAAACTGCTTATGGCAGACTGACAGAGTTTGGGGGTTAAAAGGCAGAGAGATTAACTTGCTGATCTGTCCAGATGTAGGCCAGCAGTGAGAAACTGGTGGTTAGGGTTTTCACAAATAGAGAAGCATGAAGCAAGTACTAGAGAGGAGCTAGGATACATACACACAAACAAAATCAAATAGAGTCGTGTTAATCCAATATAATCCAATCAGTGCTCAGTCTGCTCTGAGGGTGAAGACAGCTTCAAAGTGCTGTTTGGCTATTAGCTACTGACACATAAAGGTGATCAGAGAGTTCATCCACCAGACTAGATCTAAGTGAACGGGGTCTGAGGCCTCATCTGGCCTCATCTTACTCAGCCAACACAGATGTGAAACTGGCTCTTGGCCAGCTGGATTTATGGCAGAAGCAAAGTCCTGTGTGAAACAAAGCTGTCAAAGTGTATCGCAAGGTGTCTGGAATACAAGCTGCTTATCTGTGGTCATAATCTCAGCAGAACAAAGAAACAACACGGAAACAGAAGATGAAACACTTTGCTAACACTGAGCATTGCAAAGCAAAACTTAAACCAAAACATGCACAGAAGAAAAAAAAAAAAAAAGGATGTTTGCGGGAGTTTAACAAGGACACCTGGTGTTTAACAGGATTAACCTGGCAGCTTCTGCCCTGCGGCGTCTCAGCAATCAGCTGCAAAACGCAAACGTTAGAAACAAACAACTGTGCTCAAAGCAGCTGTATGCTGCAATATATTATATGTGTATTACATTCTAAATGCTCAATGTACAGTTTGATAGAACATTATCTTTTTCAAATGGCTATTTGTAGGGTTGCATAAGATTGAGATGGACCTCTCAAAACATTTTAAAGTGGGTAGTATTGCTGTAGAAGTACACTTTTCTTCTCTTTTTTTATTTTCAAAGCAAATAAATATTAATATCAGAAGTATCCAGAGTAAATACAAAATGTGGATTTCATTAATTTAGAGAAAAAGCAATGCAAATCAACCATCCCTGTTAAGAGAAAAATAAATGTCACTTGTTATATCATAAATCAACTTATTAACTAAATCATTATCTTCAATTTCATTGGTAACGCCCCAGCCTTGTTGCTGCCAGATCTATAGAATCGTTTCACTTAAACAGAACCTGTTTGACAACATGAAGTTGGCTAAAAGGCCCAACGTAGTAACAGATCATACCCCAGGATGGAAAAAAAAAAAAAAAATCCAGAACAGATGAGAAACCAAGTCATTGACATCTATTAGTCTGGAAAGGGTTAAAAAGTCATGTCTAAGGCTCCAGTAAACCACAGTGAGAGGCATTATAAACATATGGAGAAAAAATAAGGAGTGGCCGGCCAACCAAAATTACTCCAAGGACTGAGTCAGGAGGTCAAAGAAGAACCCGGAACAAGATCTAAAGCACTGCAGCGCTCATTTGCTTCTGTTTCAAATTATGGTCGTGTTCCAAAACCAAAACCACCGCCAAGAAAAGCAAACAACAGGTCTATCTCACATTAGCCAGAAAACATCTTGATGAGCACCAAACCTTTTGGGAAAATGGGTTTGGTGCTCATCATGCTCCAAACCTTTTGGGAAAATGGGTTTGGTGCTCATCATGCTCCAAACCTTTCTAGGTTCTGAAGCTTTGCTGCTCGGTGGCGAAAGTCACGTAGCTCAGGTTCACACTTATTTCAGCAGGTGGTCAATGATCCAAAGCAAACCAAAATGTCCTGCTCTGACCTGTTACAGACAAGATGAAAGTTTTGGACAGGGCACAGCCCTAGTAAAGTCTGGACTTAAAGTTAATGTATCATGACATTAAGCAGGCATTTGATGCCCAAAGAAAGTCTCCAATGTGGCTAAAATTGAGCAATTTTGCAATGGGCCAGTATTCCTCCACAACAATGGAAAAAAAACCCAACAGCACCAAGTATTCACTTAGATCACCTTTATATGGTAATAAAGTTCATTAGATGATGAGAAATATTTATTAATACATATAAGTACAAAAAGAAGAAATGAAAAAGCAGATAAGTACGTTTTCACAACACGCCTCATAAGGAACATGATGCTCCAGACGTAGATATGTCGTCAGACTACATTGGACCTATAATAGTTATGCCAAAGGAATGCTAATCACACAGATATGTTGAAGTGTGGGAACCGGTTTCTTTTACCAGCAGCTTAAAGCCGAGTTCAAGGAACCCAAAGCATCTGGAGCATGAACTCACAGATAAGGAGAAAACATTTTGTACCTGAAAATGCTCAGTTTCAGGAAGAGTGGAAAGAGCAACTGAAGTCTGAAAGTAAAGCAATGAATTTGGACTCTATAACAGGCAACAATCTGCCTAACAAAGACCTCTTTTTTTAAAACAATTACCAATTATTTTAATTCATTTAAAATAGGCATGACTACCATCAGTGGTTGTTAAAGGAAATTAAATTAGCTAGCAAATATACTGACAACAAGTCAATGTAAGCGATAAACAACCGAAAAGAATAGTGATCGAAAACATCCAATTATACACATTTTGATGCCAAAAACAATAAAGACAGGATTGACTTCTATTGAAAAAAGATCTTGAGTTCATGTAAATCAATAATACATTTGAGATGAAGGTAGGCAGAAGGACATAAGCTAAACATATTTTTCCATGCATTGTTCTTATAAGTGAACTACAAGTTATAACATGAGTCCAACTTTCTGCAGGGTGCGGTAACAATTTTAAGCATGCCATGGTCTGGCACAGGCTGTTTTCGAATATGATATCCATCTGCTTATCAGAGCCAGATACACACAGTTAGCTTTGTGTACAGAGAAGGCACGTGTTGGCGTCAGACCTAATCTAGTCAAAGGAAAACATTAAAAAGAAAAAGAAAAATGATGCATGGCATAATTTGAAAACCCACATGATGTTTTGATTATAAATCCACCCTGGAGGCTTGCAATTAGACAACTTAGATTTGTGTGGTAATCACAGGAGTTTCATCTAATGCTCATATTTAAATAAGATCCAGATTTCATCTCCAGATCAGATGAAATGTGCATCCCGAGAAGTTCGAGGAGTCCGACTCAGATGTTGTACCTCCTGAGACACGTTGTGATGTCGTTTTGTTAAAAGATCTGCTGTCAAACATTTCATGCAAATAATCAAGGTGTGTTGCGTGTGGCATAATTGACCCCTTGAAATGTTGAACACGCGTCAGCTTTCAGTAATTGAGCTGAAAGTTACCAGAACTTCAAGTAGCAGCCTGAACAGACTGAATATGCCGTCAAGCAAAAATGCTGGCAGCCAACCAGCTGGAAGCTTTCCTTCAAAAAAAAAAAAGGTTTAAAAAAAAAAAAAAAAAAAAAAAAGACAGACAGCAGCTCACAGGCCCACAGGGAAAAGTCCAACTTTCCAATATTTCTGCTGCAGAACTTACCAGCTATTATATGACCTAGACAAAGGGGCACAGGAGGCGAGCATGGAGTGAAACATGAATCCCTCCAGACCTATTAAACCTCCTCCCTTCCTCTAAAAGCAAACTCTTGGTTAAGGGACTCCCCCTCACACGTGCACACACAGGACCCTCATGCGCCCTTTGTTTGAACGGCCTCCATTGCTGCACTCTTTCCACATCTTGTAGCTGAGCCTCCAACGGGATTAATTTTGATCCTCATTGTCATGATAAGCTAAGGTTTACCTCATTTCGTCCCGACTGCCAAGAGAGAAGTCATTTTCCAACCTAAACCACTAAAAACCTCTTACCAAACAAGCGACCAGTTAATTAAACAAATAAAACTGTACATGCAGAAAACAATGAACTGATCCAAATATTTAAGGCTGAACCACAACAAAAGTATAAATGGATCCTCTGTTACATGACAGACTAACAGCTTGAGGCAATTAGTCCAAATAACAGGCCTCAGAAGAGGAGAGACCAGCACCCAAAATAGAGTCGTCACTCCATATTGTGGTAAACCATGAGCCACTGATGAGATTTAATGTGGTAGGATGAGATCGGTCATAAAATCTGTGCGCCTTCCTGGTTTTGTCACAACAAAACGAGACACGAGGAAGAGTCAGTGAGTCATTTCTCAACTTGTCTACCTAATCAGTTCGTGTTTTATTACATACCTATTACAAGTAAGGTGGGTTTTAACTAAAAAGGAAACTATAGTAC
The DNA here is from genome assembly GCF_001443285.1 of Poecilia latipinna. Lineage (NCBI taxonomy): Eukaryota > Metazoa > Chordata > Actinopteri > Cyprinodontiformes > Poeciliidae > Poecilia > Poecilia latipinna. The sequence goes on along the minus strand of NW_015112939.1, from coordinate 67,446 downwards.
TTAGAAAAATATAAATAAATTTAAACATTTCAATGTTTGCGTTTTTTTTTTTTTTTTTTTTAAAGAGCACCACAAAACTCAGCATAATTGACGTTCTCCCTGTAAGTTGTAGCAAAATAGCCCTGTTAGATGAGACGGAGAGCTTCGAGTTTCCAGTGTTGTCGCAGATTCTCAACAGGACCTTCGTCTGGACTTTGACTGCAATCCCACGGCATGATGCTGCCATCAAGTCTGACCTCATTTCACCAGAGCCTCTTCTTTCACATGTTTGCCGTGCCTCCTACATCGCTTGTGGGAAATTGAAAACAGGGGAGCTTAATGACTTTTTTTTTTCCCATGATCCCACTGGAAAAAGAGCAAAGGGGGCTCAATACTAATGCAGGCCACATTTTGTTGATTTCAAAACTTGTCACAAATAAGCACCATTGTGAGTTGATCTACCAGATGGTTCTGCAACCTTTACAACCCAGAGTAATTTCTGCCACCAGTCCAGCTAAATAAGACTGGTTTAGAGCTGCAGATATTACATGACCTTTTAAAAAAATTATAACTCAAATCTAATTTATTAGATATTTATCCGATTTTTTATCAATATCTAATAAAGGAGATTTGTTCTGATTTTTAAAGAACAATCATCTTATTCCTATGTTTAGCTTTGAAAAAATATTAAACTTTTCTAAAAAAAAAATGATGGCTAAATTTTCTTATATGGTATGTTGATATTTGCACACAATTTCCAGCATAATAACGACAGACAGATCTAAATAAATATGACTGGAACTTTTAGTGTCATGTGTGGAAGTTAAATGCAATTATTCCAGGAAAAGAAACTGAAAAACATCTTAGTTTATAATCTATTTGTAAAGTTTAGTTGTTTCTTTATCCGTCAAAGTTTTAAAGAGCCATTGCGGAAGATCCAAAGAGCCACTTGTGGCTCTACAGCCACAGGTTGCAGACCCCTGGTCGATCACATAAAATCCCAAATTAAAAAAGTTGAAGAGTTGTGCAAAAATTTTGAAAGGCTCCATCTCTCTGCATGCATTGCAAGTAGCACAACTGGTACTGCCAGTACTCTCGTGGGTATGGCTACAACAAGTTCAGATTGCCCAAAATAAAATCAGATAGGTCACCCAGTTCTAGATATAAAGCCAGAAGGAAAGGCAGTAGATCGAGGATCTTCACATTGGAGAGGGAGCTAAACTGTGGAGCTGCACAAACAGGAACTGGGACGGAGTCTAAAACTCTGCATACTTAATAACTGCAGGTGTTATAGAGCACGGAGGATGATGCAAACGTTGGCATCAACACCGACAATGACATCAGGTTTGTATTCATCCAACACTCAATGACAGCATATCAAGTCTAACACAGCATAACATCAGCTATGAATGTGTTTCTTGTGTTATTAAGGATGTGGCTCACAAGCATTAAGATGCATTTTCAAAGTTAAAACTGGGTAGAGGACTTCCCATGAAGAATCCATTACTGTGACCTATGAAGTCAGTCAGGCTAAAGCACATTAATGAAACATCTGCCAGCACCGAGTGGCTTCGCCGGGCGCTGTGTGCGTGTTGCCTTTTCACCTCTCAACAATCAGGAGGGTCAAGAGTCAACAGTCTCAAAGAAGGACAACCAGTGTGCTGTTGCTCTGCGGGCTTCTAAACTAACCCGCAGATGGATATGTTAATTAAAGCTTATCGTGAAAATGGTTGTGTAAAATGATTACTTAATTTTAAAAAGAAACTGTTAAAACAAGCAGTGGTTATATAAATGCAAAACACTTTGTGATTATCTAAATAAATGTCATTTTTTGGATTTTTTTTTTTTTCTTAGAGAGTCATTTCAAGGAAAACCTTTAAATCAGCAGGGAAAAAAACGAAGGAATTCCTGGAGTAAAATAGTTTGTTTTGAGTAGTAAGCCACCCGGATCGGGGCATGCCTCGTCTTGTGATCTGTTTACTTTGTAAAATAGGAATAGGAACCGATTATAATATATTTCATTTTTTCCTTAACTGCATATCTATCTTTTTACTTAAAAGAAAAGAAAAAAAAATCAAATACATATGCAACTCTTTTATCTTGTTAGTGGCAATGTTTTTTTGTTTCCTTTACAATAGTCAAATTTTCTGTATTTTTGTCATCAAATAGGATTAGAATTCCTTTATTGTCATTGTACAAGAAGGCGCAACATTTTTTACATTTTTAAAAAAAAACATAGCAGCTCTTGAAACTCGTTTAATGGTGTTAAACATGTCCAAACCACCTCAAAGCAAAAATGTTGCTACTGCATTCCATGTTTCCATAAGTTATGCCCACATAGCCTCAGCAATCCTCCAAATATGAGGCTGGGTCTTGGGTGTGGCCAACAATGGCGGTCTAGAAAACAGCTGCCCCAATAACCAGAACAAGTGCAAAGGCAGGGCAGACTGCGGGGGGTAGGGTGTAGTATGGCAGGGGGTACCATGGTGACACAGCAGGCCTAAACGGAGATGGGATGCTAAATGACGCCATTGTCTGGCCCAAGTGAAGCACACCGCGCAAAGAATGGCACATTCAAACAGTCATACAGGCCTATTGTTGTGACGGGCCCGCGGAGTAATGCAGGTTCGCACCGATGCCACACGATCCACCACAAATCATGCCGAGTGTGCTTGGTGGGGGGGGACATGAAACAGAGACTCCATCTGGAACTCCTCCACTCCTGCCAAACAAATCCAGGTGTTTCTATGCGTCACTATCCATAAAAAAACAACTAGATTAATTGTGGAGGAGGCTGCTCTAGTTGTGATAAAACAGCTGCTGATAGTGATGTGATCAATATTTTTTAAATGTGACAAAACCGTGATAAGTTCTGTAAAACTCCACTGTAAGAAATACGATACAATATTACAGATCAGACAAATGAAGCAAAAAGATTATGGCTAGAGAAAACCATAACACCTCACAGAAACTGAAAGCCACAATACAAGAGGCTGGAAAACTGCACACACATGCAGTGGTAGTTAATATTTAACCCCAGAAAAGTTACTGAGGCATATTTACCTACCAGATTTGCAGCCTTAGCTACTGAAAGCCAGCATGTTTTCATTCAGGTGATATCCACTAAATGCTTAAGGATCAGACACTGACACACACACATTGGATTGCAACAGGTTAAACAGGACTCTCCATCACATGATTTACAGTAACACAGCCCTGGCCTATTGTCTTTTCAAACACAGCTTAAGTGTAACACTCAGGTTTGAGCTACAAGAACTTTTCTTTTTCAATTATGTACTTAAGTAAAGAGAAGACATAAATCAGTGATTAAGAATAATGTTATACACAGAAAACCAAACTCAGATCTCAAAGCATTACACAATTGTCCCCCCCCAAGAAGAAAGTAGAGACTGAAAGAATCCAGACTTTATTCCCCGCTCATTGCATATTAAATACTCATTTGTCCAGTGATATAGAGGGTGCCAAGAGAAATGCTATTAAGAAGCAGTAGTTTGGAGACATGGCAAACCAGTACCCTTTTCAGGGATTGAAAAGCACACAGCACGGTTAATATTCCTGGTCTTTACCTCACTAATGAATAACGACTTACTTAAATTCCACAGAAGTGAATGGAAGTAGCAAAAAATCTCATCCATCTACGCATAATCCATCCATGTTTTACTCATTAAGGTTTAACCGTGTAATACTAATGTACAAAATCAAAATAATAGTTTGACGACACTGTTCAAACTACACAAGTCTGTCAACACTTTGTTTTTTAATGCTTTGCATGTCATGTTTGGAAGGTAGTGCTGCACAATGTCAGAAGATTATTAAATTGCAATGCTTATGCTGACAATTGTGATGACAAACCCATTTTCTCAGTTATTTTTCAACATTGTCTTTCCACTCTCCTTTGGTTTTCACATCTTAGCCACTATAAATGTATATCAGCTATGGGCATCAAGGACAGTTGGAGTCCGTGCAATTTCTACTGATATGCAATACAGGAAATATAGGTCCCTACCAAATATTGTACCCGAGCAAACTGTTTTGATTGCTAAATATTGCAGACACTGTTAATGCCATGACAATTCAGATATATTATACAACTCTGTTGAAAGGGAAGTCAAACTACTGAAATACAATCTCTGATTGATTTGACTCATACACAGCCACAGTTGCAGGTAACTCACTTGTGCAAATATTCAGAAGGAACAGTCGAAGAGAACGGCTATTGATTTAGTTTAATGAGCTGAAATGAGGATGTCAGCAGGTGTTTTTAAACAGACAGATGGCTGATGAAAAGGTCAAACAATGTCTATTTATGCCCAAAGAAACTTCACGTCACAAACAACACCTGCAGTCAGTTTAATGGCCTCCGTTTAAGCCATCAGTTGCTGTGGCCAATATGTGTTGAAGGCAAAACCAAATCTGGAAACAATGCAGACAAATGGAGGTCTGTGGGACTCAGCAGTGTTACACAGCTACTTCTTTCCTCTCGCTTTATGGCAGGTATTTAGTTGTCGTATGGTGAAGTATCCAGGGAGGCAGCTACACTGTAACACTGTGAGCCCAGTGAAACTTAACATAAATCATTAAATGAGCCCCCCATGTGCTAGTGGTACACGTGCTGACAGGCATACAATGGACTGCCACTGTTAATGGAGTGCCAGCTTTGGTCTCTGGTTCACATACTCGATTAAAAGTTTTTTACATGGGACAGCTTAATCCATCACCTTGCATCAAGGATTTATTCAATTATCATCAACTTACTTCAAGCTTCAACTGGGATCGTCACAAACTGCGGCAACTAAAAATGAGCCATACGGTCTATGTAAGTTTGAAGAACAAGAGGAACACAAAATCAACAAAAACCCAGTGCAAAAAAACACAAGGGCAGCTGCTATGGTTGAATACTGTAGAGGAAGTGATGCCATTATGTGTCATCTGATGTGCTCAAGATTGCACAGACCTGAGTGATATTAGCTGACAAGCAAGCGACAAAGTCAACAAACCAAACAAAAAACTAAGTTGTCACAGCAGCAATGTTTTTTTTTTTGTTTGTTTGTTTTCATGAGACGAGCCCAAAGACACATTAAGCAACTAATGGAAGGAAACGCACCCATTTAAAACCCTCGGCCACAATGTACAACCACATACGGGATGATGAACAGAAAATGGCAGAAGTGCATTATAATAAAAACTGCTTCCGATTTAAAATGTGCAAATGTGCCATTTTGTTATGCAATTGCTTAGGTGCCAACAAAATAGCTTAAGGCTTAGAAAAAGCGCAGTTTCAACATGAACTAATCATCTGCAAGGTATTCAGAAAAACAAGGCTCCCAGTTTAAATGTCCAGGCCTGTCAGTGCTGATCTTCACCTGCTCACCTCCCTCTCTGAGCATTAAAGCTGTGGACAAAATAACGTCAGACTTCTCCAGTGTTTACAGTCAAAACATGTCTGCAGATGATACCACAGCAGTAAAACCTTCTTACAAGCACATACAGGCCCTTTAACCATGTAGAGCTTTTTAATGCTCTGGAATGTAAATCTTTCCTGAATAATGTCCAACTCGGTATAAGACTACGATAATCTCAGCTGTGGACTCTGAGCAACCTGTGACTGTTTAACTCCATGAAATGATTTATTTCACAAGACAGAGGTAGTTACTTTATCATGGCGGTAAAGTATTAGATGTTTGACAGGCTGGTTAATTTATGAAAGATTCAAGCTTCAAGACTTTAATAAGGAAACAATTAATACTATGATGATCTATCACAAAAATAGCATCATAAACTCATTTATATGGCTAAAAATAAACAGATAAATGCAGACAGTGAATGAATCTTAATCACATTAACAGGATATTTAAGGAAAAGGTTATTTAATTCAAAGTGTTTTGAACCATAGTTTGAAAGGAATTATTAATTATGACATCTTAAAAAAATGTTATGACCATGAGACATCTGAGAATGCGATTGGAAAGTTAGGTAAATAGGTAAAGTAAAAATAAAATAATACAAATAGGCTAAATGACATTTAACTCTCAGACAAAAATCATAAAACAATAACAGAGTTTGCACCAATCATCCCATATAGAACAAGTATGGACATTTTGGTAAAATAATAGTGCAGTTTCTATTTCAAATGAATATCCATAAGCAACAGTCACCATTCAGATACATTTCAAGTAACAATATCAAAGTCCAAGCAGAGCGCAGGTAATATTTAACTGCGGTGCATTTAAAGTAGTTTTTAGAGTGAATAAGCTATGAAACCATTAGAGACTACTACTACCTTCCTGGACCTCACTTGTTCCGACAGGCCAGTTCCGACAGAAAACAAAAAGTGGGCTAAACGCAAACAAAATATATGCAAATACCGACGTGACTCCTGCCTGCCCCCGTTTCTCCCTGTCTGATAAATGTTTTCGTTCCTATTGATTACTAAGCTCTCTGAGCGTTAGCAACTCTGGAAATCCAACAGAGCATGAATGAACTCGCCCCGGCATTACCCCACAGTTCACCGGCTTGGCGTCACCGAGCGGCGGTGAGGAGGTCACCAACAACACGGCGACCAAACAAAACGGCCCGGTTCTGGCTTTCCTGCACGCCTTGCGGTGATTATTTTTGTTATGGAAACAGCACACCGTACTTACCTCGTCAGGTTGGGCATTCCTCTAAATTTCTGTGTCCGTGAGCTCATGAGATAAACTAAAAAATAAAAATAAAAAACACACACAAGAGGTCAGAAAGCGCTGAACTCAGACGGCTGGAAATGACTCCTCTTGACTGGTTGGTCCGAGCTACGCGTAACCTCATCGGTTTACTCGACCAGGTAATGCGCACGCGTCGTTCAATGTTTACCCCTGTGCCTCATGGGTGTTGTAGTGCTGGGCTTCAGTCACCAAGTTTGTGCACACAGACAAGGAATTGGTGTAAGATAAGGCTCTCTCTCTCTAATGAATGTTTTCTCAATGTAACAGCATATTCAATTCCTGATAAAGTAACGATTGGAATATTCTTGCAAATCTTAAACGTCTAAAATTTCAACTTGGTTGTAACAATACTTTTAGTTTGGTGACAAAAATAAACTTGAAATTTATTTCAATCAGCAATTACTGAATGCAATGAAGACGTTTTTTTTTTTTTTGTCAGATTAAATTAAGGTTGGGCTTTACTCAATAAACAAGCAATGAAATAGTCCCTCGCAATAAATATCGAGTTATTACTCATTTTTTATAGTCAACAACTTCTTCCAATTTGTTACCAAAAACAAAACAAGCAAACTACACAAAGGTTCCTGTAGTTGCAATGTATTTATTTAATTAGGTTGAGTAAAAAAACTCATAAAAGGTGCCAATGTGTGTGTGTGCATGGTTGTTTGTCCTGTCTGTCTCTGTGCTGCCCTGCGACAGACTGGCGACCTGTCCAGACCTGTCCGCCTCTCCCCCGGAACGTTAACTGGAGATAGGCACCAGCACCCCTCTCGACCCCACAATGGAGAAGGGTGTATAGAAAATGGATATGAAAAAACTGTCTGCTACAAGGTAAAACACTTTAACAGGCAGTAGTACTTCCATGTTAGTGTTTTTTTTTTTTTATTGGTTTTTTTTTATTGCCAGACGTTTTAAAAGCAACCTGCTTTTCATCGGAAGCTGTAACTTTGGAAACAGCAGATGATTTACTGCTCTCTGGTGGCACAAAAACAAATAGCATGGTTTTAATCTGAGCTGTAAAAACAGCCTCAAACTTACTTTACTAAAAACTCTATTGACACTGACAAAACCACCGTGTTTGTCCAGTGTTTGTGAAGCAAGGCCACTAAACATTTCAATATTTGCTTGAGGAAAACACATGTCAAATAACAGCCTTTAACCATTCAGAAATTATGTCTGATCAAGAGATTAACCCAAACCTTTACTTCGAGTCAGATCTTAAACATTCCCGCATTTCCTACATACAACTATGTTGTCCATGACTTGTCATTAATAACTTCTGAAATATTTCTATGCAGTCTGACAACTAAAAACATAAAGATCAGCATAACGAACTTCACTCCAAGCAGCTTTATAATTTTTAAATGAAAAAAAAAAAAAATGCACCACAAATAAACAGAGCAAATAGATTTTATTAGCATTTCAGCAACGTAAAGCTCAAACAAATAGGATCAATTCTAATATTCACACCCTATTTTAAAGGTATTTATGGCACAAACCAAAGGATACAGGAGTTATACGATGATGGCCCAGACTTATCTCCAACACAGAGCAACAGACTGCAATTTGTGAAATGCTATACCAGAGCTGAGATGAAATGTGTCTGCAGCACTTTGTCAGTCCTGAGATATTTCAGTGGAGTTGGTTAAATCATAAGAAATAAACCAGAGATGACACTGTAAAATCCAGCTAGGGTGGAAAACAAACAAAGAAGAGTTTAATAGAGAAAAACAGATAATATATAAATTATATTCAGAAATAGAGTGTAAGCCGACTAACGAGGTAAGAAAAACGTTTAATAAATGTTTTTGAAATGGTGAGTCGGGTCCTAGGAAGATGGTAGTGAGAGATAATGCTACAGGGTCTGTTTCCTTGGACTTGATTTAAATTATTTCCTGCACTCCTTTCTGACGGGTTGTATATTTGCATGTGTAGGTAATGCAACATTTCAGAGCCAAAATACTAGCAATTTCCCTTACCTGTACTTTTCCTTTAAAGCTAGTTTCTGAAATCAGAACATGGTTTAATCTTGAAGAAAACTGGCCTATAAAACACTTCAAGGTGCATTAATATATTTAAGTAAACCGTTAAGTTGCCTAAATCAATAATTTTCTAATCCAGTCTTTTTTCTTTGCGTCTTTCATGTTCTCTTATTTTTTTTTTTTTTTTTAAGAAAAAACATTTTAAAACCCATTACTGCTTAAATGATGTCCCCTCAGTCATTGGCACCCTTGGTAGAGATGTGAAAGCCTTACATTTTTATTCTATAAACATAATCCCTTAGGAAAATTTAGAAAAATCCAAACCTGAATAGTTTTGCCACCTTATATTTATTCTACTGGGTTTTCCATCCTCCTTCAAACTTACTTTATTTTCACTTTTAATTCCCATCAGCTTGTTTATTGCAGCGTTTTCCTCATCTTAGTCTATATTTAACTTTATCGTATGCATTTTGTTTAAATACTGTACTAATTGCTGCAGCACAGTACTGCCCCTCATGCGAGTTACAGAAATACAAATGATGTTTACCAACAGTCCTCTAAAAGAAATGCAACAAAACAATCATCCTGTTTTTCTGGGGTACAAATATGACTTGGCAAGTGAAGTTCTCTCAGCCACGCCTCAAAATGGAAAAGATAAAAGAACATGCCACTCAAGTAAGGAAGATACAGATCTGTGTTAATCTCTATGAAACGGAAAAAAAAAGGCTAAAACAACACTCCTTACCAGAACTTGCTCGTATTTACAGTAGGATAAAGCAAATATTTTAAACTTAAAACAAGTGGAACTACAATAAACAATGCTGGATGATAACTTGAGTTTATAATGCGAGTACATGCAGTGAGGTGGGACCAGATAAGAGAAAAAAACAAACAAAAAAAAACAACTCACATTTAGATAACTGCAGCAAAGAGCCGTGACAATAACGTATTTTAAGGCTTTTAGATGCATCTGTATCAGAGGCACCAATGACTTGTGGAGGACACTGCATATAAATGACACCACTTGGGATTTTGGCGCCATTTGATGCCAATTTGTTCCTTCTCTGTGCAAACGCAGCTATTAATTGTGTTGTACGCATGAACACACACTCTACAGTTGCATACACAACGTTTTCTGGCAAAGCAAAATACTGATTGTTGCCCACTTTTGTATCATTGTCTTTGGGATGTGCTACTTTCAGAGACTTTACATACTGAATCCTCTCTCTCAATTTAACATCTGTTTTACACAGAGATCACATAATACAAAGAAAATATTGTTCAAAGGCTCGCTTATAATTTATTAGTGTTCTTGCCACAGATCCAGAGTAGTTCTGCGTCCAGATTTTGCACATTAATTTCAACAAAAGAAAGAAGAGAGAAAAAAAAACGTTACTGATGTGTATGAAGTCAGTAGAATAATGCATGAGATGTCAGTCCATATTCATTAAACTAGCTTGTGTGAGCGATACTGAAGATTTACTTTCTCGTTTTCCCCATAAAATTTCAATTTCAGCTCTGTGAGACCATCCAGAGCGACTTTTACTGTTGGGAACCATTAATAATTACAAACAGCAGCAAAGAAACTGATCATCCCCCCTCTTCGGCTTTACTTCAAGCTGTTGCAGAGAGCACGAATTAAAACTTTTAACTGTATTTCATCTTTGGTGGTTCGTTTTTCTGCAATAGTGTTTATTCAGGAGGAGCAAAGCAAGAAAAAGAACGTCCTTAAACCCAAACCAGACTTAAAGGATAAACCTCCAGCTATCATACAGTATCATGTAAACCAGTGCCGTCAATACGACTTGTTCAAGGAGATGGCTGAAGTGTGAACACTGCAAGAAATACAGACAAGGGGTAGTGTTTGAATCTTCAAATAGTCGTCTGTTAGAACAATAAGAGAGGAAGGAAGGAGGAAATAAGGATGGAGACAGTTAACAGACTTTGGAGTGCTTGTCTTTGTATGTGCAGACGTGAGTAGGTGTGTCAAAGTTCAGTTCTCTCCGCATACGCGGGAAAGATTTGGTGAACGCACAAGGCTGGGGAAGGTTATGGCCACAGGGAGGTCGGAGCACCGGGCTCCTCTGGTGCGTCTCCGGTCCAGGCGGGGGGCGTTACGCCAGGGAGCGCTGACGAGGCTTAATTCGAGGACAGAGCTGCAGAGACAAACGGAAATCAAAATTATTTTGCTTTGCATAACTAAAATCGTACTAAATTTCTGGGTTGAATGCAATTGTTATTTTTTTACTATTTTATTCTTAAATGTTTAAAGTAAAGCAAAACTCAAAATAGTTACAAAATAGAAACAATATGCAACTGTACACATAGG
>NW_015112939.1:51444-52650 GCF_001443285.1 Poecilia latipinna | reverse complement strand
GATTTCTTTCAACATTTCAATATTTTTTTTCATTATTTCCACACCATAAAGTTAATGGTTAGGAGACAATAAAAAAGTGCTTGAGGAGAGGTTTAAAATAAATTAATGAACATTTTTGCTACACAGTAAATAGAGTTGAGATGAATAATAATGTATACATCTGAAAATTAAGTTGTGTAAATTCTCATTCTGTATGATAAAAACATACTTTTTATATTTAGTTCACATTCTGACACTGTACATTACTGCAGTGTCTGTTGTAAATCCATGAATCCATGCAGGAACATCAGGCTGCAGAGAGTCAGAGGGAGGCAGAGACAGAAACATATCTGTAGATATTTTAGTTAAATGTTTGTGGGTGAATATGACAGGGAAATAAACATTTAGGCTTTTTGCCTCAGTGTTTTTAATGGATCTTTGGTAAGTTACTGAATGCAGAGCTGGAAAGTGAGACTGAGTTAACAGTGAGGAGCTAAGGTGTCTGTTAGACATGAAAAGTATAATTTTTATTTATTTTGTAGATCAAACTGTTGCACTGATGTAGAGAGATGTTAAAGAAGAACAACACTTGTTTAGATTTTATTTTTGTTGGTCAAATTGCTGTATTGAGTTTAAAACTGCTGAGTCCTATTTTATGAGCTGTTTTCTACCTTGGTTTTAGAAAGAGGTAGAACCAGTTCAATTACCAGTCAATTTATATCAATGCATTTTGACCAATAAAATATATCAGAATCTGTTAGCCTGTCTGTGCTACCAGAGTATTTAGCTTGCCAGTTGTGAGGCAAATGCTAAAGTGAGTGTTCATCCTGGAATGACAGTCATTATACTGCATAACTTTAATCTGATTATTGGATTGTAAATAGTAACATGTTAGAATACTTGTTACTGAAACAAGGGTCAGATTAGAGTAACACATTACTGATGTGTTGATGGCATCAGGCACGTGCAGAGGGAGGGGCTGGGGGGGCTTGAGCACCTGTCCCTTTAGCTCCTTGCCCCCAAGTGCCCTTTTGGTCAAACTTTTTTTTTATTTTTTGGTCTTATTTTCTAAGCCCTCTTCTGACACATAACGTACTAAAATTATTTGTTGTTTACATTTTTAATAGTGTAATTCTGTAAAGACAAAATATGTCTGGTGGTTTAGCTCTGATTTACATGTCCTGCTAAATTGCAGGTTTGAATATGGCAATACTTTCTTATAAGAAA
>NW_015112939.1:20987-48340 GCF_001443285.1 Poecilia latipinna | reverse complement strand
AGCTATTTACTGATCTGTCAGGTTTCCGATATGCGTCCCCCCCAATGACAGACTCGTTCCTACGCCCTTGACTGTACATAACAAAATACGTTTAGCAAATGCTGTTGATTACAAACGTAACCAGGATTTGAATCTTCTCCCTGTATAATACACAAGTCAGACATGGCTATTGGCACACTTCAGTGATGGTAAACTTTAGATCTCTCTAATATTCCTCCTCTTGTCTGAAAAAAGTATTTCTAAGTTCCCATATTCTGTGTCAAACTATTTAAACTGGTTTGATCACGTCCATTAAATCTTTATTTTTAGTAGGTCCCATGTTTGTAATTTCAAAAGCAGCAGGTGAATCTAATCTCTGAACAGCATCAGCATGTTATCAAATCTGCTGTTACACAAGACATCATGTTGCTGCTTATGAAGACACGGCTTTCCAAACGAGCTCAGATTTGGATCCTCTGCCCACCTAGTAACGCAGAAAGACAGCCTTATTTGGGATTTATACATTTCTGTATAAAATATGTGGATAATTAATTAGTTCGATAAAGGAAACCTTTATCTCACTGTCTACTAATCCAAAAAATTTTTTTTCACAGAGTTAAATGGAGGTTAAATTTTAACCCAATCATTTCTGCCAAGGTAATCGAAAGGGGTAAATTTTGAAATTCCAAAAAAACTAAAATAGTTTATAGCAGTATAATTTAGAGTAGAAGGAATATTAAGCCTGCTGTACCCCGAGCAGGTTGCGGGGCACGTAGCCCTCCTTGTCCTCCAGCCGTGACCACCACCACTCCGTTTCATTTTCGTCCTGCCGCCGCAGGATTGTGATGGCGTCTCCCTCCTTGAATGACAGCTCATCTGGACTCTGGGCTTCGTAGTCCCACAGAGCGTACACCGTGCCCTTGTTCATCACACCCAGCTTCTCCTGAACACCTGCACAGGAGAGCCCAGAGCAGCATGTGTCAGATTTGAAGGAGATGAAGCAGCGGTGGGATTACAAAACCAGAACTTTCCTCTCTAGGGCCCTCTCTCACCGTATAAAAACTGGGAACACTGGATGTAGCCCTCCTCCATTTCCTCACATTTGTCCGCTGCCGTCTCCACATCACTAATGGTGCTCGCAAAGATGGCGGCTCCTGACTCCACCAACAGCTTGCAGAGATGAACGCTGTTGCAGGAGGCGGCGCAGTGAAGAGGAGTCCTGCTCAGATGAACGCAAGCAGTCAAAGGAGGGAGACGCGAGCGGAGTCACGACTAAAGCGTTACGGTGTCGACTCAACGGACTCACCATCCGTCGCTGTCCGCCGCGTTGACGTTCACGCCGAAATCTAGCAGGAACTTGACGATGTGGTGATGTCCTGCACACACTGCGTTGTGCAGAGGTGTGATGCCCTCATCGTTGGGAGTGCTGGGATTCTCCACCTGGAGAAAAAGAGAAGCATGAGGGCTATACGCAGCCCTAAAAATGATGAACTTCCTCATCTTCTTCCCATAAATACACTGAGGTTTTTGACTTCAAAGGGGAAGTATTGTGTATTTTCAGGGCCATTTTATAGCACAGTTCAGTTCAGAACTGAAGTTCAACTGAACTCGGGTTCAGTTCAGTTGTTTATAAAAATGTTGTATGTATCAAACATAACTTAAAACATTTTGTCTTTGAAATTTAACGCAGATAAAAACTGTCGTACTTAAAGGACTCAGTCTCTTTAAGGAGCCCATAGTCTTTCCCACACTACACCATCACCTTGTAATTGCAACAACATTTCTCCGGTAGCCCATTTACAGTCGTTCACTGTAAAGTAGTATGCGTGATGATAAGCAGAAGCCAGCTCTACCAGGTGTTTTCTAATTGCTGCTGCTAGTCTGAAGGAGCTGAGTGGGGCAGTCACTGGGAGGCAGAAGTTCAGCTGGAAAACTGCAGCTTCAGAGAAGAGCTGTGTTGAAAATGCGGCACTCAGTGAGAGCAACCGTCTTCCCATCCTGAATGGTTGCCACGGGAGATTAGAGGATTTCTCAAACAGGCATGAAAGAATCATAGCAACACTTTGATTTTACATGAGCTCAAATTCCAATTCCCCCTTTAAAGTAAAATGCTCATGGGGTGTGAATATTTTTGCACAGCTCTATGAATGAAATGTACATAAAGCATTCATCCGAAGGACATACCTCATAGATGATCCTCTGAACCAGATCAAACTCTCCCTCTAGTGACGCATCAAGCAGCAGGGCTAAAGGATTAAACTTGACTCTGAAGCCATGACCGGTGCGCTCAGAGTCGGGCTTTTTCAGGTTTGTGCGCTTCTCCTTTAACAAAAACAGAAATGTCTTTTAAGTTAAGAAAAAAGTTAATGTTGTATTAAAAAAATAAATAAATAATAAGAGTACACTGTTACAGTACACTCACCAGCTGTTGAGAAACTGCCGTCCCACTCTCCTCTGGACTGCTGACCTCTGGCACCGGGCTGGGCAGAGATGCCTCGGAGCCTCCGACGTTGTTGTTGTTGTCGTCTTCCGGTTCCTCCTCCTCGCCTGGATCCGCAGCTCCTTCCGGTGCCTTGGGTTCGTTGGCGTTGGCGTCGTTGGTAGAGGAAGCCTCAGAGCCTGGTTCCTCCCCTCCTGGTGGTGGCGGTAGCTGCGTCTCAGGGAGGAGGTTGCCGTTGTTTGTGTCAGCCAGTGAATCGCCTCCCAGGTATCCGGGTGGAATAGCCGGCTGATAAAACGGTGTTCCGTTACCGGCGCCGTTACTCCCACCTGATCCACTGCCACCATTCCCCTCTATGCCTCCAGCCAAAGTGTTGAACCTCTGGTAGAGAAGTTTCTGGATGTTGGGTCCGCTGGGGCCCTCGGGTTCTGTGATGGAGCTCCGTTTCTTTAGTGGTCTTGGAGCGTTGGCTAGCTTTTTACGGAGCACTTCCAGGTCTGCGTCGCTCTGGTAACGGAGCGGGGAATGGACCATAGGCGTAAGCTTCGTGGGACTGAGTGGCCGTGGGATATTCTCCACACTGGGAGGAGGTGCCGATGGTTGGAAGCTCTCCGGATCATCAAGTTCTCCGTCTACAGAGTCGTCACTGCCGGCGAGGCCTTGGAGCGCCGGGAATGCTCCACCTGCCTGGACGTAAGGCAGGGGGGATGCTGGTGTCGAGCTGGAGGAGAGAACAGGCTTCCCGTAGACTAGATGTAGAAAGAGAAGGTGGAATAAAGGCAAACAGGGATTTCAATCATTTTTTTTTAACAATTACACTGCAAAAACACAAAAAAGTAAGTGCAATAACCTCTATCGGATTATTTTACACATAACTGTTTCATCAACATTAAGGAGTTATTGCCTTAAAAGCTCCCATTTCATGCTGAAAAGTTACTTGTAACTTAATTGTGCATTATTTCAAGTGTACCAAGATATTTGCACTAGATACTAGACCGGAAACACTTGGTTAGATTTTGAGTTTTTGTAGAAATGTTCTTAAGTCCTACCCGCTTTAACAGCAGGCTTCGGCGGTTGGCTCTTTGGCGCAGCATGCTGCAGATACATGTGATAAATGGAGCTCGAGTTCACGGTAGGTGGGCCCTTGCGGGGCGACTGAGGCCGCGTTCCTCTGTCCGGGATGAAGGGGCGCACCGCCACGGCGGGCGGATGATCCAGACGCTCGCTCAGCGCGGGAGGGAAGAGCGGAACGTTGGGCTGGAAGGTGGGACTCGGCGGCACGGAGATCCGCTGCTGGATCTGCTGAGAGGAGGAGCCAGTGGAGGACGGCACGCGGGGCCACGCGGGCGCCGGGGGGTTTGGAAGGGGCCGCGGGGGCGGTGCATCTTTGCGGCGCTCCAAGGAGCTGGCTGGGTTTGCGGAGGTGAGGTGGGATCCGTACGGCGGCGGCTGCGGCTTGGTTATGGCAGGGGAGGACACAGCAAGTTTTGGATCTAGCACCTGAGGAAAGAGCAGCAAACAGACAAGAATTATTATTATTATTTTTTTTATGACGAATCAAGTGACAGGGTTCTGTAGAATAAGATATCATTTGCATTTGGTTAATTGAATAAACATATTCAGTTTTTGAAAATAAATCAGCTTGACAAGTTATTTGATTGGAAGCAACCTGCATCATGGTTGCAGTTTCTGAATGACAATATTGATAAAGGTAAAGGTAATTTTATTTCTATAGCACATTTTCAGCAACCGGGCAATACAAAGTGCTTAATGTACATCGTATGTAAAGCAATTTCTTAAGATACTGCAGACATTGAAATCACGATTTGATCCATTCTAAGCTGTAATACGTAGCAAAATGTTGTGTGGATGGAAAAAAAACAAACATTTAAAACAAAATGAATCATGAAAATTAAAAGGCAAAATTGAACTTCTTGTGTAGCTGATTTGGTTGTCAATTTAGCAAAAATAAAACTTAACACACAAACCTCTTTGATTATGTTTAAAAATATTTATTCATACAACTATACAATGTACATCAGGTACGATTTGCTTGATCTCTAATGTTTAGATCTTATATTGTGATTGTTTTCTACAGTTTAAAGTCTGATTTGACAGTTTTATCTCAGAGTGATGATAAATTTGTTCAAAAATGAATATTGAGATATTATGGTCCTCACAGGTTTAAAAAGCACAATTAAATTGGCCGTAACTAATCAAGGTTCAGAAGATTAATTAGTAAAGAATAGAACTAGACAGCTTACCTTTTCTGCATTTGGGGTGACGGGGGAGCCTGAGGTGGGGCTCTTGCCCTGACTGTCGGCCCCCGAGTCTCGTCTCTCAGGAGGCTTCAGAGTTGTGCCGGACTTGCCTATGGTGGGCCAACCAGTGTCATTAGCTATGACAAAACCAGGGCAGAGTAAGTATGTTACAAAATATTAATAAAAATACTAACCATAGTGACAAAAGTCGCTATGCAAAGCGACAACTAATCTGACTTCAATGTTTTGTATGAAATGTTTGGTCAGGGCTGTGCGGGATTTTAGTGAGGGAAAGTAAACATGTTACAAAGTCAGATGAAGGAGTCAGGATTTTTACATGTTGATCCTATTAACCAGAAATCATGAAGTGACAGATAAGATGAAACTGTTTTCATGGAGGTGGCTCAGGCTGCTGTGAATCAGAACCACGTGATGGGGCGTTGGGTTTTGATTCAACTGTCCGATAACGGGATGTTTTACCTGGTTTTTGAGCTCTGAGCCAATCAGATCCATTGAAAAACATTCTCAAATCCAGAATAGATCATCAGCCGCTTAAAAACAGGTTCCTTCATTTATTTCCTCTTTGAAAACGCTAAAATGTTTTCTCAATTTCTTTGTTTGGCATCTAAGCCATAAGTCTTGTTTAAAACCCTGACCTGAAAAGCTTAGTGACAAAGAAAAAATGTGAAACAGCTCTTTTATATTTGAATGAGTCGATTAACTTAAATCAATGACTTGACAAAAAAAAGGGTGTAAAGTTAAAATAAATGAATAAAGAAATATACAAAAATATTTTAAGAATATTTAAGTCTAATTTCAAGTCTTTTTAGATCATGGAAAAATTAATTAAGTGTCCTTTTCCAATTTATCCAAACTTATCCAAAATTGAAAAATAAATCTGATAAAATTATATTACATGGTTTTTAAGGCTGAAGAAACCCTATGTTTGCTTCTGATATTGATAGGTATACACCGATCCAGCGAAGAGATACATGAACCTAAATCATTTCTGGAAAAGTCCTTCAACTTAATATGGCCTAAAATCTGTCTGAATAGATATTGATCAAAAACAGGGCTAAAACAAATATTCTAGAAAGGAAGACTGATCAATAGGACAAAAAAATCCTGAGGTCCAACTTCACAGTAATGACAATGGATTTGCATGCATTAGTAGAATAGAATAGCATGTAGTTGCTGCACTTGAAGTAAGACGTGCGTTCAGGCTGAAATACTAAATATTTTCATTAGATTTGAAGGGCGGGGGGGAAATCTCTTTTACAAAGGTGTGTCTTTTAGACAGCAAAGAAAGGGCAAATGGAAAAAAAAAAACAGAAAAAGAAAAACATAACAGCAGGAGTAGATGAAGACGACAAAGTCGGAAAACCAAAATGCTGAAGTTCAATGACATGTTTAAGAGATTTCATCAGATTTCTTTCAGGTCTTAGATCAAGTGGAGGCTAACTTTATCAACAAAGCCGAGGCATATCATGCTGTTGGAACCTTCAATAAACTGAATGGGAACCAATAATTTCTACTTTATAAAGCAAAACTTTAAACGGTCAAATTGAAACCGCTCCGTTTTTCCCTTAATACAGTGATAAAGGCATTTTTGATACTTGAATCCCACTTCATAGTGATAAGGAAACCTTTTAGATTCAAGTCAATATCTTGTGCATGCAAAGTGTTTGACAACAGCAAATGCTTCCTAGGGTTTGAGATGTCACTACATTCGCATGAAGGTTAGTGCTACAACAGGCCATCAAGGAATGTTATGACACTGAGGAAAATAAAGATAATTGGCTGATTTGTGTGTGAAAACAAACGAGGCATTCAACTCTTCGAACCTTCTCAAAACTGTAAATAACAGGCACGGGATCAGCAGTGCGTTGATCATAGTCTCTCTAATAAATCCAAACATTTATTTTTAAATTATTTTAACGTGATGTTTAACTGTTAACGTTAAAATAAATAAAACGTACAGAGTTTTATAAAAGCATTAATACCCCTTAAAGTTCTTTATTTTGTCAAATTACAACAAACTACAGTGCATATGTCAATTTAAGAAAAGACCAACACACAGCAGTGCGTAAATGTGACATTCAAGAAAAGGACAGATTTTACAAATTAAAATCTGAGGGGAAAAAAAAAAATACAAGACTGTGTGGATCAATACTGTGTAAAAATTGTTTTTATTTGCCATTATGGCTGTAAGCCTGCAATATTGCAACATATAATAAGCTTCGATTATTGCTGTGGTTATATGTTAAGATGAGCCTCTGCTCCAGTCTAAAGTATTTTGCAGACTATAAAATGGCCGCCTTGTAGTTTTGCACTAGCTTTACATTCTCCCACCTGGGTGGTGGCTCTCTGCAGCTCCTCCAGAGTTACCACTGGGCTCTTGGCTGCTTCGCTGATTACTGCTCTTCTCACCTTTAACCCTTTGCTCTTGTTCTTCTTCACAGGTATGCACTGCTTTTTGTTGGTCTATCACACAAAATCCTAATGAACTTTATTAAAGTTTGTGGTTGTATTGCGTTAACATTGTAATATTGCAAAGGGGCATAAATACTGAACTCTGGCAATGTACTGCATTGCTGGTCTGCAAATATTGGAGGAACTCATCATAATGCAATCACTTTAGTATAAAAAACACAAATTAGTTTCTGAGGAGGATTTCAAGGATTCCAAATAACTCTCTCTTTTCTCTAATCAGGAGTAAATTATTGAATGCATACTGAGGATCCTGTGCTACAATCAAGAGAAAAGGTTCAGTCGTTGCCCCTCCTTTGCATATGCAGCTCTGAGCACTCACGGGACGTGCCGTCAGAGCCACTGGAGGCTCCGGGGCCCGGGTGTGACTCTGGAAAGGACGGGGGCACCGGGTCCACAACGATGTCTAAATCAGACACTTTCCAAGGACCGGGAGGCTTTCGCACACCGTCTACCCAAAAGCCCAACCCCCAATCGAAACAGAGACATTACAAGGACATGACAGAATCGACACAAGGAGAGACCAGGACGGACAAAGAGAGTTCACACGACACAGGAAGAGAGTGAAGGTTAGAGAGGAGGGAAACAGAAGTCACAGAGGTCAAGTCAAAGCTGAGATCTAACAGTTCAGATTGGGAAGAAACGGCTTCGGTTCATGCAGGAAATGTTCAACGTGAAGAAGTGAAAAAGCCGGTTTGTCCCAAAGTGCATGCCGAATTCCTGCTGATATCCTAACAGTAAATGTATTTTTAAGTCACTGTTTTAGTTAGGGATTTTGCTTCCGACACATCGGGTGAAATAAAACCTTGTACAGTTTGTTTATTTATCTTTTTTCTTTTCCTGGAAACATCGTTGTTCCTGATTCAATGAAGTTCAGCCCACCTGATTTAGGACGACCCTGGTTGGCTTGGTTATTCACACCCAGTGCTTGAGGCTTCAGAGGGTCAGGCGGTAAGGTGTAGCCCCCATCCTGTCGACTTGGTACCGGAACCTGGATGTAGGGCCCAACAGCAGCAACCCGACCCAGAGTGCCAGGGGCCGGTTGGGGGGAGGGAGGCCCATTGGCTCTATTGAGCTGTAAGGAGAGCGTCAGACACATTTCAGACGTTATGATGGAGAGCTATGGATAGTTTCAGAGCGCCTGAGGAAACCTGCAGAACTGATATTGGAGAGATTTTTAACTCTCAGGCATCAGTTTAACTGACCAACTTTTAAAACTTGAGAAAAATATCCACCTTAAAAAAATGCATTTAAAAAAAAAAAAAACTTTTTACTATTTTATTTTTTTCTGTGTAAATCTCTTAAACAGCACCAGCCCTTCTCAAAACTACCAAACAATCAAGAAATTTGAGAATTTTAACTTTCGACTTAAAATGTCAGTCTGGCTACTTGATGTCACGTTTTATTAACATGACTTAATTTTCCAATCATTTGTTTGGAGACAGTTCTTTAAAATTTTAACATTTTTTTTAAGAGTGAGTTTTTTTCAGATTTTATATTTTTGTAGTCTAGAGTAATGTACTGCACTGTAAGTGTCTTTGCAGAGCTGGGAGGGTTTAAGAGATTCTTGTAAAGGAAAAAAGAAAAGACAACAGTAGAAATGGACAAAAATATCCACGATGATGCCTGAAGGATAAAGAGATGGATTGAGTGTTCCTAGTCTTACAGGGAGATTTTCTTTTTGACGTGCCTCAGCTTTTTTCTTGTAGAGGCGTTCCCGCAGCTCGCTGATCCGCTTGTCCATGAGCGTCACCTCCATGTTGCGCTTGTTCAGAAGCTCCTTCTGCTGCTGCAGCTTGCTGTTCTGCTCCTGGTTCAGCTTGTTCCGAATCTGAGGAGCAGAAACGCCGTCATCACTGCAGCCTGAAGCAAAGCAAACCCCTTGTGAGCGGCGAGAACACGCAGAGCATTTACCTGGAGTTCCTGGTAAAGCTTTCTGAGCTCCAGGGCCGCTGCGCCGGTCACTTGGCCACCCAGGCCGGTCTGTATGCCATTGAGCTTTCCTCTTCGCAGGTCTTCCAGCTGCAGGCTGAGCTGCTCCACCCTCAGCACGGCCGCCTGCAACTCGGCCTGCTTCTCTTGAAACAAACTGGTGACTTGTTCGATCTCTGCTGCTGGATGTTAAAACAAAAATCCCAATCAAACATAAATGCTATTTATGTATATACTAATAGTCATCAGAAGGAAAAAAAAAATGCTTTCTGGAAAGCATACAAATAAATATTTCTAAAGTTCATCTTTCAAAAATCATTGCAATAGCTGATTTATGTGGTATTACTACTAGGATTTTGACTTAAAAAGGAAGAAGGAAAAAGTCAGAGTACATTTGGTAATTTTACATACACAAGTTGCCGTTGATGACCTTGCTGTAGTCCACCTGGCCTCTCATGGCTCGGATCTTTTTGAGTTTCGCCTCCTGGCTCTCCACACGCTCCTTGAGCCTCTGCAGCTTCTCGCTCTCAGACACGGTTTGCTGCTGCCGCCTCTCCTGCTGCTTCAGGTAACGCAAACGTTGCTCCTGAAAAATAAATAATTGGATTATTATTATTTTTTTTTTAAATCTGTAATATTTAAAAACAAAACACAGAGATAATTATTTTTACCAGGAAGCGCAAAATGCGGCCACCCAGGCCACATTCAATGTTTTATCAGAAGGGCAAAACATCGACCCCTGCTCCAACAAAACAAATTACTCTCGAGGGCAAATAAAACACGCAAGATACCATCTAACACAGGAAGGGGAAGAGACACTTTTAAAGGCTAAACAGGTCTAGCGTGTTTATTAAACTGGACACTTCATTGTGTCAGGAGGGCTGAAGAAAGGGTCAGATGACTTCATCTCTACCCAAGTGAGAATTGCTCCAGTTAGGGTCCTAAAATAAGAACCGACAAGCCCGAGTTTCCAAATGACTGCAGGGCTTCGAGTGGGGCCTGCTTTTCACACATCACAACAAAAGGCAATACACCGTTGTGCTATCTGGAGGTCTACAGTGGCCTTTATCCTGCATGACTGATCAGCAAAACCACAAACGCAAGTCGGGGTAAGATTGCGATAAACGATAAAAATGTCGTTTCGAGACCATGTTTAAGTAATATAACGGTAATGGCAAAAATAATAATGCAAGAACACATTCTCAAAGATCAATGAAGTTTAAATTCCAATGAACATTTAACACTGGAACTGGAAAACATTTTAAATATCCAAAATAAATAAAACAACAAATAGACTGAATATTTTTAAGTCTTTGTAAACAAAATTGTCCCTCAAAAAAAAAAAAAGGGATAGTTGAGACCAAAACATCCAGCTTTTGGTGGAGAATGTGAATGAAAATCATAGAGTTTGTTTTAATTTATCATGCAATTAATTGATTTATTGATTATTGTGACAGGCCTATTAACAACAACAGTCAAAGAGGCTTTCATGGGTTAACATTTACTCTTGAAATGCCTTAATTAATTTCATGTTTCTTCATGTGTTTAAAGTCTTTTCGTCAAAAGTCACGCTACAATCCGTCCAACTGGTTACGCAACAGCTTGGCCCCCTTTTAAGGTCACAAGAGAATCTTTGCATGACACAAACACATAAGCAGTTCACTGGACTTCTGTGTCCTGAAGTTAACCGAAGCAAGTGCAAGAGAGTAGCCATCAGCTGGCTTTCCAACCATCCGGGAGATCCATCAGCTAAGCATTTCAGATCAGCTCAAAAAATGAATAATCTGCATCATATTGAAATATGTGGATAATCCTCAAATTGATTTAAAACATAAAAGAAGCTGGGTGGCTCAGTATGTGAACCGTGCGCTAAGGATACAGTCCTGGGTTCAATTCCTGGTCTCGGGCCATTTGCTGCATAGCTTAATGATTGATTGATGAGGTCCGAGTCTTTTAGCATTGAAGGCCTATTTACCATCACCCTCATTTTTACTATTTTCTGTAAAGATCCAAGTCAGGACTCTGAACCAGGCCACTCCAAAATTGCAGTATTCCTTCCAGTCAGAAGAAACATGTTGGTAAAATTAAAAGATTTTAAACCTAAAATGTGTGAATGATTTTGGGTAAGCTTTATTCAATGCAACAGCTAAAAATTATACATATCCTCAAGCATAGCGAAGAAGCTTCTTTACTTGCAAGTTTCCTGTTGCAAGAATGTTATATTTAATACTGAAGCATTAAATATAAAAAAATTAGACTGAGAATCTCACGCTTAGTCACCGGCTCATGCTTTTCCCTGAAACAACTGTCTTTATCTACCCATGAGGTCAAATGCAAATCTAAAAAAAAAAAAAAAAAAAAACACCATAGGAAAATGTCTTGTGCTTTCATTATGCAATTGTGTTTTTTAAGAAATGCTGCAGCTGTTGAGCACAATGATGGAAAAAGCACCAAAGACACAAACATGGACAAGTAATCTGAGTACTCCCTGAGATAAACCATTACAAATCATTAACCGTCATCATTTCTTTAAAAAATTATATCAAGAAAATTTACAGTGATATGTTGTCTTTTCCTGGTATAGATGCTCCCACATGGAATGAGGCTTTTTTTAGGTTTAAGTGGAAAAACAGAAAGTATATCTGTAATATTTTTTGTTCAAACAGTGTGTAGGTCTGGTTTACAAAACTAAATTCTATTCCTCTTTTTCTTTCTTTATGAAATAAATTAAAAAGGTTTCAACTAGATGTACATTGTATTTTTTTATCCTTATGTTTTTGTTTTTTTTTTCTCTCCAAAAGTTATACATTTATAGTCTTTTTGCTGAGAGTTCCAGAAAACCAAAATTAAATTCCTTGTTTGTGCACAGTTTGGGAAAATAAAGTTGACTCTGATTCGTTTTGACATTAAGTGGGCGTTAACGTAGGATTAGACTCCACTAAATTGAACACAACCATTCAATTTAGAGGAGACATGAAATGCAAACAATTTGACTGTATTTTTCTAGTCCAAAAAAAGATACAGCAAACAGAAACTTGTTCTGGAAAATAGATTGGAAAAAAAAAAAAATAATGGTTTTACCTTTGCAACAAGCATCTGCTGCTGAGCCTCGATCTGGTGCTGCTGCCGGGTGGCCATCTCCTGCAGCTCTGACAGCGTGAGCTCCACATGCTGATTCCCCACCTACAAAACACACACACACACTGGTCAAGACACTAAAATCTAAACATAGTGATCCCAATGTTGACACGCACCGAGATGTTACAATGAGTGCTGATATGAGTGCCCAGAGGGCGGTTAAAGATTTCCAGTCAGGTGAAGAGAACTGATGGGCCTAATTGTGCAGAACCGTCCCGCTTTCTTATAAACACAGCTGTCTGCTGAGTAAATATAAATAAATAAAGCAAAAATAGGCTTAAAAATATTAGAGCTTAAATTCCCATTACTAAGAGCTGCCGGATTCAGAAAAGTTCACGACCGGAGATTTTGCTTCTCCCCAGGAGCTTTGATGAGTAGGATGCTTTACTTTAGCGGATACCCGGCTTTTTCGTCCAGCCACAACATCGAGGTTTAACAGCTCGGAGCAAAAAAAGCTGGAAGAGCTGAAAGCTGCCACTGAGACACAGCGTGACGTGGCGGTGTGTCCTAAAGCCACCACTCTGGTGAACGTCCCATAAATCTGCACGTCAACGACAAAATTTAAAAAAAAATTTAAAAAGTCACTAAGTGCAGAATAATACATGTGGCATCCAAGTTACATAAGCAAAAGCACATTATATAAAATAATGAAAAAAAGTGCCAGAGTAAAATACAAACTGACAAGTTACACAAAATATTCTATTTGTATAAAGTTTAAAGAGATATCCGATTCAATTTGGCACAACAGAGAGTCTCTCTTCAGACATTATATGTAATGAAGACTCAGTGAGACGATGAGACCAATGTGCCATTTAGTGTCAAGAGCTTAATAACAGTTCATATGGCAGAGAGGGCATCGCAATTACACAGCAGAGCTCCAACCAGTCAAACACACCACATTAAGTCCCCAGGAGACATTTCTTACAGTAAAAGGAAACTTTGACTCTACAGCCGTCCACAACTCCACCACATCAGATGTGGACCTTCATATCGTTTCCTCAATACTATCCACAGCTGGGAGTTTGACACAAGTACAGATTATGCTTTCTAAATAATGGGAGTGGGGTGAATACTTGCATTGGTATCATGTAAGGGTGCGATGGAAAAACGGCTTCTAATCGAAATGGGACAATTTTGAGTTGACCAGGCGGTTGGAAACTTAAAAGTAATTGTTTTTCTGTTCAGTAAATGCTACCAGGTCATGATAAACACAACACTGGTCAGTGTAGAAGAAGTTACTGACAGAAAGGTAGTGTATCCAAGTTAAGATATTTTTAGTACTACTGAGGTTTTGAAGCCTCACCAGGAAACATTCAGACTGACAAAACACAGCTCACATTAGTGAAAAACATACTTTGAACATTTAATTGTAGTTCATAATAAATACTTTGCAGGTTAAAGCTTTAGAAAAGCTGAACATCAGAAACAAAACTTTACCTGAAAAATAGTTCACTGTTGACATGATGTAGTAGTTATGTTTTGACGATTGTAAATAGAGGAGTATAAGTTGTGTATCAATAGTGATAAACATTGGATGAAAAAAAACGCTTTTGAAAATTGGATAGTTAGAATATCCAATATCCAACTTGGATATTTCAGAATATTGAGAGAAGCCAAAGCTGCAGGGGAAACCTTTCAACCAGCGAGCTGGAATCCACAAACATTTTACTCCGAGGTCAACATCGTAAACACTGCTTATAATCTACTAAATCAGCACCTTGTGACATATTTTATAGGCTGCCAATTGGTAGGATTTTTTATAGTCATTTTAACTACTGGAGAAATTCCCCTCTCCTTTGTTTATGCACCTCAGTGCGGTTCACAGACCTCCTCCAAATTTAGCGTCTCTTATCTCAAAACAGGCAGCATTCCTGACACAAAGGGATCCGAGGAGAAACTGGATAATAACGGTTCACGTGATGCTGAGTTTACAGGAGAAAAGCACCAAACGCTGACAAACATCTGCTAAACTTCACAAATGTAAAAAAAATAAATAAATAAAAACTTCCAAATAAATGAAGCCAATAAAGATAGATAAAGATATTTCAACAATTAACTAAATTACTTTTTTTTTTTTTTGACTTTCTATAATTTTTTTTTAAATGTTTCTAGTTTCTAATGCAAATTCACAAAATTTTGAAGGAGAAAAAAAAAAATCAATGGGCCCTAAATAACGTAGGATTTGCAATGCAACTACAAACCACTCCAATAAAACATTTAGGTAACAGCATCCATGTACAACTATCTGTAGAGGCTGCTGAAATATTAATAACTGTAGCTTTCACCACCACACCCATCACAGTCCTCCTCTTTATCTACAGAAAACAATACCAACATAAATCCTGAACGCTTTCAAAACAAGGCAGATTTTTGTTATGCCTTCACTCCTGTTTTCCTCCAAACCAAACCTCTGAACATCCTCCAAAGATGCAGCTGCCTTTGAGTGAAGGAGCATTCTCAGTGAACTCCAAGCTTCTCTAAACTGCCTTCCTGACATGCTTGAAACTCTCCCAGACTTCCTCTTCGGTTCGGATGTACAGAGAAAGCAGATGGTGGCAGACATGTGAAGGTGGCCTCCTTTTAATGTGGAATACTAGCACAGAAAGAGTTCAGTTTGCTGCTAAAGAGATTAGCAAGAGGATTACTGTGAAAGTATCTGTATTATAGGAGCTAAAATAGCTGGACGGGTATGGACTTACTTGATTAATGGAGATTAATGCAACTCATCTCGTCAGAATAAAACACTGCTTCTTTTCCAGAGTGATTTTCCTTTCTACATTTCCATTTCTCTGAAATATTGTGCAGGGAAGCAGCAACATTAAACTCAAAACATGCCCCGATGTCACTGCACTGTCGCCAGCACAACTCAGCCAGTCTGTCCCAACATGGCATTTATTAAAGCATTCACATGAATGGCTGTCTGGAAGAGAAAGGAAGGAACGATGGAAAGGAAGCTACACTCAAACTCACTCAAGCAAATCTGCATCAATAACAATTCACCCGAGGAAGAAATTCGAAGCGCATGCAAACCTTTTGATTATGCTGCCAAAACAGACTCTTGAATAAAATCATGTATTTATACCAGAGTCCACAGAATAAACCAATTGAAAGCCACCTTATGTCTCAAAAGGTGTTTATTTTACTTTTCATTTGATCTGTCGAGATAGCTAACCGTCTGTTAAGCGTCTTTGAGGACAAGATTTTGTAAAGGGCATAAATCTATATTTATTCCCTTCATGCGAGTCTGTTGTAAACAGCAGCCTCCCTCAGTAGACAGACGTGATCCGCAGAGGAGCAGCCTGTGGAAATGCCGAAGAAAGCCAAAGAAATTGTCCTATTTGTGACAATTATATCATCCAGAAGGCAGTGTGGTAAAGTCCTGTGAATCTGACACATGGGAGAAACTGACATAGATAAGTTCTGACAGTCAGGAGGCTTCTGAGAGACATCCATGGTGCTCCCGAGCGCCGACAGAGTTCATTTCATCCACTGGTTCGTGTTATGATAGATGTATGATGTTGGTGGTGCATCTTAAGGTGACGGAGACTTTTGAGAAGAGGAATCGAGATAAAACACTCATTACTATCTGGGCCTCATCATTTTTCACACCGAGTCTTGAAATTGCAAAGAAATGTATGTGTGCTTATCTCAGCGGTACTAGAACATGACCAGGTTAGGCTTTAGAATATGAGTTATTATGTTCTTTGGAACAATTATATCATCTAGAAGGAAGTGTGGTGAAGTCTTGTGAATTTGACACATGGGAAAAACTGACATAGATGAGCTGTGACAGTCAGGACACTCCTTTTAATGACTGTAAATTCTTCTGTCATATTAGTAAACCAAAGTTAATCAGATTTCCTTTTTAAATTATCTATCCATCCATCTATCTTACACAGACTTTACGAACTAAAATAATGTTGAAAGTCCCAACTGACCTAAAAGTGGAAAAGCTTGGTCTATTTAAACGCGAGTCAGGCTGTGTCTATTTATAGTGCATGTAAATATCTGGTTTGAGCTGTGTATTTATTTGAATGCAGACTATGAAAGCATCCAACATGCTGTGCAAAATATTATATCAAAGCATTGGTTGAATACGCGATTGTGTACACATTACTGTATAATGCATCTCAATATACTGTGCAGTTCTACTGAGAACACTGGAAAACCAAGAGTAATCATTTTGTACTGCAAAGAGAATTGTAGATTACAAATCTCTCCAAACTAATGACAAAACACAAGGACGTTATGTGCCATCTAAATACTTTTCATTCATATTGACAATATTTCCACCCATCAACGAAAGAATAGTAAAAATGGTGCAGCTGCTCTAGAATCAAATAAGCTGAAAACAACAAAACTCCAAGCCTCTCATCTCACCAGATACACTGGCTTCTTGTCTTAACCCTAAAGGTTCAATTAGTTACATTTCCTTGACCGCAACACTTAGATGCAAAATCTGGGACAGATGGTCGGGCAGAGAGAGGATGTCATGCCAGAGGGAGCTCTTAACGGGAGTCATTCGCATCTCTAAGTGGACACATCCTGAGAGCCAAACATGCACACACCATCGTCCAATGGACATGACAGCAGAATCATACACGCACTATTATTTTTCCTTTTACTCCCAAGATAGAAGGTAGAAACAACTGTCTGCAAAAACATACTTCAGACTTAAGTGTTATCAAAAACACTCTGGAAATGTAGGCATGTTTATGAGCTACATATACTTAACAGTGCATAATAATAGGTGACTAAAGAGACAGTAAATTATAAGCTTTACTTCTCACCCCATTCTCATTGTGCTTCTCTCCAGCGTTGCCACTTCTGCGACCAGTTTGATCCTGAGACTGCTGACTCCCTGCAAAACAAACGGGCAACAGCAATCGTCACTAACCAAGAAAAGAAACGTACAAAAACACAAACAAGTGTGCAGATACGTGCAGCTTTGAAAGATAATTAACAATGAGTGGAACAGACTGACAGACTGAGAAAAGCTCAAAGGAAAAAAAAAAAAAAAATGGATATGGGAAAACCTTTGCTTGGGAGAAAAAAAAAGGGGAGGGGGAATAAGATTCAAACTAAGGTGGAAAAGAAAATTCCTGTTCTCTTTGAAAACTTCTTCATTTTCTGTTTTTTTCCCCTGTCAACTCCATGATTTTGCCAACTGTTCACAGTAGTTTTTTAAGATGCACAACATATCGGCATTCATTTAAATCCAGCAACCTACAAAATTGTAATTAATACATCCAATATATGACAAAAGCATGTTTACCAAATGTGTCAACTTATTAAATACACAATTACACTTTTAAAACTGACTATCATAAATTAAAGAAAATAACAAATGCATTATACTTTAGCAACAGTAGCTCCGCCCACTCACTGATGGGTAAGGCTGACTGACAGCACAAGATGAAATACTTACACAAAACATATCCAAGTACTTTTAAACACATTCTGAACAATTACGCATTTTGCATGCATCATTTAATTATGCATTTAATGAAATTAAACTCAATAAAAACAATTCTTGCAATTGGGTTTATTTTATGTACGCACAGACAAAAATAGGATAATGTACTAATTTGATGTGCCTTTGGCTTAATGTGCGTGCACATCTTTAACATACCTAATAAGCTTTAAAACTAAAATATTTTGTGGTGATCTTTGACAGATGGGATTTAAATACAGGATTATTTCTGGTTTATTTGGCAATGCTTCCAACACATGCAGCTCAACAATATTTTTGAGAGTGAAAACTGGTCCAACCCACCCCAAGTAAACTCGCTCATCGTTTAAATGGTTGGAAAGTGGCTTAAAGGAAAACACACCCGAGGACATTTTGGTTGTCAAACATTTTCTGACAAAAGCGAAAGAAAGCAAAACTGTCCCTGTTGGGGCCATTTTGATTTTTATCAGCACTCAGGCTTTGACGTGCAACAACACAAAACAACTAAATCTGTAACGCAGACCCAGATCGTCACAAACTTAAGATGACAGCAGTGTCAGTCGTAAAGAGCCAACTTGGAGTCAGGACTTTCCCCACACACACCTTGGTCACTGCTCTCGGTGGGAGAGTCTTCATGGCGGAGAAAGAACTTGACTTCTTGTTTTCGAGGCCCCCACTTCTGCAGATGTTCATACATCATGTGCTCAAATGGGATCGCTCGTTCTGCAGAAAAATGATTGAAAGCAGGAAGACGTCGATTAGCTGGGACTTAATCTGCCTGCAAACAACAAGGTAGTAGGAGGAGATTTGTGGATATCTCCAAGAGTTTTAAGTATTTTGGATGTCAATGTGACAGCCCATTGTTTGCAAAAACAAAAGGGTGGAATAAAGCAAGCAAAAACACCAGAAAGATTTTAGAGGGGGGGAGCGATGGATTATTAAATGTCAGCTGAATCTTATTGCATAACTTGGGTTTAATAACACCCTTTGTTCGGACGTAGAAGAAAACAAGGGGCTCTGATCTAAAACTACTCCAGTGTGTCAGGATACTATGATGGCTGTAGATTATCTGGATGGAGGGAAGTCATGACAGTCCTATGAACTGGAACCTGAACTTGAAGCCCATTATCTTGTGCTGTAATAATATCTTCCTCTTTTTCCATGTTCTGTCTTTTTCACTAAAGTCATTCATGCATAACTCAGCTTAACACCTTCTTTAGATTGAGTACACTTCTGGAATAAGACAGCAAAAATGAAATTCCTGTGCATGAAAAAAAAAAAGTGTCAGACTCAGCAATAATGGGCTTCATTGCATTATTTTCATGCACTACTTGAAGACTGTGTAGATTAGGGCAGATCTATGTACTCCCACTCTCCCAGGCGGGTCTCACCGTTGCCTCTCCAGACCTCAGCCAGGTGGCAGCCGCTCTCGCCGGGCTCTTTGCAGAACTCCACGACATCGCGGCACGTCGTCTCGGGCGTGATGGGGACCTCGGCCGCGGTCTGCTCCCCATCGCTGAGGTACACTGTCAATATCATCTGAAAGACATGCGGAAGGGATAAATGACCCGGGGAAGAAAATTTTTAAAACATAAATAGCTAATGAAGGAAATAAACAAAGAGTCCATCGTTGTCTAAAGGTGTGGTGTGAAGGCTGGGGCTTTAAACACTCAGTGACGTACAAAGCCCTCTGTGCTGATGCTGCGTTATGCTGCAGACCATCCGTGACTGATAGCTTGAACTGCTGATATGCACGTGACTGTGCCTGGCACTTTTCTGTTTACATAGATTAAGGCCCAATACTGTGGTGAACATGCAGTTCAGGCTGGAAGGGAACGCAGAACAATGTCTCTACTTGCATTTGGGAAGATAATTTTCAACTAAAGTTCTTAGAAAAGGGAGTTTAGAAGATAGTGACGACGCATTTATTTATCTTTACAAACCTAATGTTCCATGTATATCACCGAAAGTAGGAAAACAAGCATATAAACCGGTCATCCTACCTTGGCAGGTGAGATGACAATGTACCCATATAGCAAGTGATACTTAAGAATAAAATATGTAACTGATAAAAAAAAACAAAAAACAGTAAAACAAAAAGCAAAATAATATTGTCTTCTGGAGTTGTGCCCATTACCACATTAACTATGAATTTATGTTTGTTACAAAAACGTAGGCTTTTTGTGCAAAAGCTACTCTATATCACTGCTGTACTTTTCAATTCAAAGCAGTCCCATCTGGCACTAAAGTTAACAAGATGTTGTCTTTTGTCCACATAAAACAAATGCTGTTTACTTTAACCTTGAAGATGTTTTCAAGTTAACAGCTGCTTGGGTCAAGGACTGAAACGATTAATTGTGTTCACTAAAGGAAAGATATTATTGTATTTTAGACTGTCTAATATAGTATAATGGGCGCAAGAGATCAAATAAAAAAATCTGCTAAAATGTGCCACAAAAATCCGACTGGTTTAAATATACCATCTCAATAAATTAATAAAGCCAATAAATCTGAAGAATATGACGAAACCCAGGCTGCACATTACCCGCAAAGTCATCTATGGTAGTTTGTGTTTCACTATTGCTTATTTATTGTCTGTGTGCTTCTGTCGGTCTTCACCAGGTTCTTAATCTCAATGAGGCATTCCTGGTAAAATAAAGGTTACATACGTCCATGATGTCAGACGCTCAGGGCACTGACAGGTCATCTCTGACCTCCTCCTCAGAAACACACGGACCTCCATAACAGAGGAAAACACTTTTCACTCTGCCTTCATCACTGCAAGGCAAGCCGTGGGAGCAGTCCTTCAGCTGAGCGTTGAGAAACACTAAATCACAAGTCCGCATCATTTTTCAAAACCATAACCAAAAGAGAGGTATAGGTCTGTATAAATGGACGCAAAAGACCAACAAGGTAGTTTAAGGGAAGGAGTTGGCAATACGTGATCAAGGAGGCACAATTGGCCCACTGATGCTCCAACATGAAACTTTCTCAATCTTTGGGCACATATGCTTGTTTTTCTTGCTGTAGTAGTGAGAACACACTACATGTTGGCTTGACGTTACTGGTAACATGAAGCGAAAAGGATTAAAGATGCACCTTTCTGTTAAATGTGACAAGTCTCGCATAAAATAAAGAGCTATGCCTTAAACAAACTCGGTGTTTACATTTAAAATAAAGTAGTTCACATTTACATTTGTGAAAAGGGCTCCAGTGTCCGGTTACAGCTCTGCAGCGCCGTCATATATAATTTACAGTCCAGTCACTGAGCTACCTTTAAAGTGTAACTCCAGGAGATTTCCTGAGACAAATGACTCAGAATTTCAATGATGCAGACATCTGATTCATTGACATTTTCAACAGCGGGCTAAATTAACCAGCATGATCACTTGTTCTCCGAAGCCTGACTAATGCGACCAGAAGCCCAAAGGTTCTGCAGCACGTGCAAATATTTTAGTTTGGCTTTCCTTTACAAGTATGACAAAAAAACAACAACCAACATCTATTTTGATGCTGCTTCCAACCATGCTGACGTGAACTATTGCAGATAAGTTGAGGGTGGTGACACCTTACTGGCACAAACATTTTTAGATGATGACTGGGAAAAAGAATGAAGCTATACATCTACCTCATTTCGAGGGAGAACTGAGCACATTCCTCCCTGTTTACATATTTTAGAATACTTTACTTTGATGCAGATTTTTTTAGCCAACAATTAATAATGTAATTCTAATTGTCTGCCTCCAAACCAACCTGCAATTACTCAGGCTTATCAGGAAAACAAGTTGCAAATTTAAACTTAAATCATCCGCTAATAAGAATAAATAACATGACAGAAAAAAATAATACAAATCTGCACAGGGAAAACAGCAGCTCAGAAAACAGGAACTCCAGTGATCCTGTTGAAGGACCACTGGAGAAATACCAACCGCCCTCACTAAGTTCCGTCTGCCCATACTCTTGTTTCTCTTCACCGCCCTCCGTTTCCTCTTGATCTTCTTTTTTGGCAGCGGCTGGTGTTCCTTTGCCCAAATAGGGCTCTCCTTGGAGAGGCTAACAAGGCCACGCAGCATTATATTCACAAACCTCTTCATCATGGCGCTGCTGCTGCTTTTGCAGTCGTGGGACTTAATCGTTATGCCATCGCGAGCAGACTTCTAAAGCCGACAGCGGTGCGTGCATCAGAAAAGTGCTGCAGAGGAGACTTGGGAGGGAAAAAAAAAAAAAAAAAAAAAAGGAGCTGGATGTACAGTTCGGGGAGGGAGGGATAGATGGACGGATGGGGGGAGAGTGAGCAAGAGTATAACTAACAGTAAGAGGAAGCGAATGAAAAAGAGGGAGAGGGGGCAGAGGAGGATAACGAAAAGACTTTCTGACAGAAGACTGTGGCTGGGATGTGGTGCTGGTTACCATGGCGTCATGGGGAAAAAACAACAAAAAAAAAGAAAAAGGATGGGATCGGTCTTTTCCTGGCCAAATATGTAAAGCAGCATTTTATAATATGAAAGTAAGGAAGAAACATTCTAAAACCTGATTATTAATCAAAGACCTTGACAGAATTGTAAATGAAAACAATTTTCCACAACCTCAAGTGAAATTATAAGAATGGCATAGAATTTTACTGAAAAGCTAAACCTTTAGTTGATCTAATGATGATTCAAGTTTATGTTTACCGGGTTAAAAAAAAAAAAAAAAAAAAAAAACGCCGCACGTATAAAACATGAACAGGTTAATCCAGTAAATGATAAAGGCCTCAGGTCAAGTCACCCTATTTTCACTACTATATTCACCTAATGAACATAGTTGCTCTCTGTAACCTTTATGAATCAATTTACTCGCGTTGTAGTTTTGGGTTTTGACGATTTCTGGCGATAAACGTAAAATCACAAAACCATAAGCATTACTTAAATTTATGGCGCAACACTTTTAGGTGGTTTTTATATTGAACTCTGTTTTCCCTGATTGCAACTCTAAAACCCTTTTGAGGCTATTAAATGACCAAACATGACAGATAATGACCTCCAGTCAAACAAGTCTTAGTGAAACTCATAAGCACAGTTGCTTACAGAAGCCTCTTTTAAAATATATATAAAAAAATACTTTAAGTAAATATTAATATGTTCTGCCCAGAATGGAGGAGGAGGCAATAACCTTTATAAACCCAACGACGGAGCCTCTGTCACAACTCCCCTTGTTTCATCAATTGGTAGTCAGGGCGGGTACAAACTGATGCATGGTCAGTACGAAATGTCCCATGGCAGACTGCTCTTTTAGTCTGGTACAAAATGATAAAGATTGCAAAAACGTAAGAAAAATGGTGAATGGACAAAACAACCAATCACTGTTTGAGAAAAAACATAAAAAGTCTCAGCTGACATAATTCCTGGTTTGATGAGTCAAACACCCCTTTTCTCACTCAAGTCTTATCCTGCGCTTACTCACAATAAAGTGGAACATGAGCAGGAGAATGATGCTGCTTCATGAAAAGCAGTTTCAAAATAAAACTGTCCTAAAGCAAGATAAAACAGTGACACCAGAACACAAGACTTACACAGTCAAAACCATCTGAGCTTTATCGCAAATGATTGACTAAGTATGTTTGCCAACTGCTTCAAGCTTTTTTTCCCCCCCCTCTACTTCAAATAAAAGTGGAAAAAAACAAACATAAAATATTCTTTTAGAACTTGAATGATGCCAGAGAAAATGTTCTGCTTTGAAAGAAAAGCATGTATTGCATTGTAGCCAAATACCGAGGCAGAGGAATGAGGTTCTATTGTGTCAACACAGGTTATTATGACACCATTGAGGATAAGAAACTTGTGGGAAGGAAAAATATTCAGGGCTCAGTCGGTGTTGCATGAGGCAGTGGTAAACAACAGGAGTGTCTACATGGCCGTGGTCGTTTCCAAGCATTAACTGCACGCAGATTTAAACTGAATAGATTTGATTTCAATCTTTGGATGACTCGTGAACGTTTCTTTGTGATTTGTTGCTGCATATCATTGAATCAAAAGGTTTTAACAAGCTCCTCTCATAAGTAAGAATCAATAAACCGGTGTGGTTTGATGGAAGGGCTTTTTTGAATCTGGATGTCACAATTCTCTGTATTTAAACACAAACAATACTGAAAAAGAGCCTCAGTATGAATGAAAAATTGAAACACACGCAATATAAAGCTGAATAAACATTGGTTTTTTTGTGTGTGTTTTTTTTTTTTTTTTTGCTTTGACCTAAACAACGTGGCAACAGGATCTTTCCACATTGAATAAGCAGATTTAAGGCTTGCTTTAGCTGATTAGGAAATTGTTCCAGAGAATTTATGCAGGTTTGTTTGTTAATATGCAGCAAGTCTTAATATTTCACATTTAGAACATGAAGCAGATTTGACAAGGTCTTGAAAAAGAATAAAAGAAAAGCCTCAGCTTGCAGACGAAAAGGTGTCAAAGTCCAACAACGTCTTATCCGCCCTTCATAAGGGAGCGCTTCAGAGTGAAGGCTGACTAATGTCCATTAGGACAAAATTTTGAAAGCATAATCAATAATGTATTTTATTCAAGCAGCAAAATAGAAACAGGCATCTTAAACAAATGAAAGTTGCTAAATAAATTTATACCTGACTCTATCCATCTACTCATATTGGGTTTGATAAAAAAAGAACAAACAGTCACAACCCTGCATATTCAACTACGAATACTTTACTTTTTTATGACAAGCGCTTTCAGCATGGTGGCTCGCCTGGTGTTGCTTTTAAAGCAACTAATCTACAAAAGTGAGAATATATAAAAAAAACAAAAAAAAAACAATGTTTACTTTTTCCTCTAAGTCAAGCTTTGCTCAGTTTCGCAGTGTGAGATTAATGCCTCTTGACAATCCACTCAGCTCAAAAGCCCCCCCCCCATCCCCAACAACAGAGCGTTAGTTGACGCAGTCGCACAGACCTAGATCTACTGAGGTCTCATTGGCTGGCCGAGTCACACGAGAGAACCGAGTCCCTGTCTGCTGGACTAACTCTTTGACTCCGTCGATATCTGGTTGGTGCCACAGGATGCAACTGATCGCCGAGGCTGTGGCCGCATTTGGACCGGAGGAGGTCACCACTGGAACAAACACAGAGCGACTTTGTACACTTGAAAGCTTTAAAAGGCTCACCGCGTTTGTTTCCTGCAACTCTTGGATAACAAACCAAATATAAATTACCTCCTTCTATCATTAAATTATGAATCCTGCATTCGTGTTTGTTCTCTCTTCTGAACAACCTACAGAGTTGTAATTTTCCACAAAATTCATCACTGCATCCTCAGCACTGACAGACAACAACAAAGCCTTAGTACTAGAGTTGCAATTCAGATATTATATTCAGCACTGCACACAACAATAAAACCAGGTCAACACAGGGGAGAGAAAAAATGTAACAAGCAAAAAACAAACAAACACTCCTTTGGGTACGCCAGTGCCTTTTTTTGTTTAAATAAGTTCTTGTATAAAGTGGAAAGGAACCAATAGCAGCAGAGGTGATAAACGTTTCTTTTATTTGGTAAAATGTATGAAAATGTGAATGCCGAGTTAAATAATATGAAATATAGTAAAAAAAAAGTACCCAAATATTGCTAGAGTGTTACCTGAATAAGATTCTGTTAAACAATCAACAATTTAATTAAAAAAAAAAGACAAGATGTCTTAAATGTATTTTATGTTATAATTAGACAGAAAATTGTGCAAATCATACTGTATTTTCTTATTAGGCTTCAAACTGGCATTTATTAAAAGTTAAATTGCAATACCTTTACACAAATACAAAATATGGCATAGTTTATGATCAAAACGCTGAAGCTTTCCGTTTTAATAAAGCCATTTTTTTGGATTAGCCATAAAAATAGTTTGGGTTTTTATTCCACAGCTGTGTTTTAGGTTAGTGTGAAGTGTAAATTGTCTTAATTTCAGAAATTAACAATACATGTTATGAAAAATTAAATCAGCATTGTATTCCACTGTAAAAAATATTTTATAGTAAGGAACTTGGCCTTTTGGCTGAATTCAAGAATTTAACAATTCCAAGTCAATTAAAAATATTAATTTCAGGTAAATTAAAACATAAAATATGAACAGGTTTTGTAGAACTCTAAATTGACTTTTTATTGGTGATATTTTAAGAAATTTGATAAAATAG
Source organism: Poecilia latipinna (assembly GCF_001443285.1). Classification (NCBI taxonomy): domain Eukaryota; kingdom Metazoa; phylum Chordata; class Actinopteri; order Cyprinodontiformes; family Poeciliidae; genus Poecilia; species Poecilia latipinna. Next base: position 22,481 of record NW_015112939.1, on the reverse strand, counting down.
TAATTTGGGTCAGAATATATTTTTATGTAAAATCAGAAACAGGAATGACCCCAAAATCTAAATGCTTTATATGCCATCACTTTTTATCATTCAAATAAGCGATTTATTTTAAATAAGTCTTTGGGAAAAATTCACCTACCTGGTGAAAGCACATAGGATTTCTGTATAATTAAGCACACAAATCAACATTGTTAAAAGGCGATCATACTCACTGGCATCATACTGGCAGCTCTGGTAAAACCAAACCAGCGTGTACGGACGAGCGTATCTTCAATAGCACCAATGCAGAGTCAACCGAGACCCACCTTGCAAGAAATGGGCTAGGATAACTCCTAAGTGACAACCAACAAGGCCTCAGTACTCTCTGTGAACCAAAAACAGTAGAAATGCCTTAAGTATCCTGAACACAAACGTTGCACAGTAGTAGGGGCGTTGAAACCGAAATAAGTTCCCAGTGTCATGCGGCGCAGTGATTTAAATGGTCCAGGCGTGGCTCTGTATGTATGTGTGGCTACAAACAAGCCGATGGTTAGCGCGGTTGCGTTAAAAACAACATTAAAAAATATAAACCATATTAAACTACTACGATGACTCACCAATGTCAGAGACGACTCATTGTTTTATCAAATAAATCCTTGCTACGTCGCTGGTAAAGGCACGTAGCTAACCCAGGCAGCTGTCAGCGAGCCAGCTAGCGATAGCTGCTAATCTTGTTTCGGAGAAGGCTAAAGGACGGTACGCCAGCGAGTCTCTCTGCGGCCGCTGGTCCAGTAGCTTGCATAGACGACACGGGCCGTAAACGGAGCCCGTCTCAGATTAAAAGAAACAAACCCGAGTCCGTCGAGGTTACGTTACTTCTTTATGAACGCAACCATCGTTAGCGGGCTAGCGATGCTAGTTGTTGAAAATACAGATAGCTGGAATCCAGTTGTTGTCGATGGGAGGGGCGGGACTTTAACACAGCAGCGACGCTTTCACGTTAACGTAGAATGTGAAGAATGCAACGTCAGCACCAGCCATGACAGGCAGACAAAAGACAAATCGTCCTAATCTCATAATAATAAAATAGCGAAAAAAAAAAAAAAACTGTCGTTTTTAAATCAAAGGAGGCAGGCACGTGCAGAGGAGGGGGGTTGGGTGGGTAGAGGTGCTTGAGCATCTGCCCCTTTTGCTCCTTGCCCCCAAGTGCCCTTTTGGTCAATTTTTTTTTTGGTATTAATATTTCCTAAGCCTTCTTCTGACACATAAGAACATGTACTAAAATTCTTAGTTTTTTTGTTGTTTTTTTGTACAACACAATAAGCCTGTCACCTTTGACCTTTTGCCCGTGACGCACTTGCCTAACTACTTAACTAACCTCAGTTAAGTAAAATAAAATTGTAATCAAAACCTTTGGAATTGTAATGATTCCTTTAAAAAAAAGTTGTTTAAAAGGCTTTTTTTAAATGAAATAGCTCATTTTTACCAAACAAACATTTATTTGCGCATATCAGA
>NW_015112939.1:14208-17412 GCF_001443285.1 Poecilia latipinna | reverse complement strand
TTACACATGCATAGTTGTATGCTCTATATAGAGATTTTCCTTATCTTTGATATGTCACAATTTTGTAATTTATCATTGTTTATTAAACTCTGCAAGCTGTGTGGCTTTGTTAATATTCTGTCCTAGAATGCGGTTAGATGTGCCCTTTTTCTTTTTTTTTTTTGAACACCTGCCCCTTCAGTGGTCTCTGCACGGCCCTGAAAGGAAGCACCAGATTTTTCATCAATATGATGACATTTCGTCTTTATGCCACTTTTTTTTTGTGGCATAAAAAAATTGCCACAGATTTTTTTTAGTTAAAGCCCAGTGGACTCTTACTAAGTTCACTGGGCTACCCACACACATGAATATGCTGTTATTAAAGTAATCCTATAGTAACTCTGTTTAACTCTGCACTTACAGTACACAATCGGGATATTGCACATTTAAAAAAAAAAAGATTTTTGGTGTTGAGGTTTCATTTCACTGATAAAAACCACATTTTAAAAGACGTACGCATCTTTTTTATATATCAGACCATTTTTCAAACAAGTCAAAAATCATCTTTTAATGTTCATATTAGTTATCTAACAGTTCATTTGGTATTAATTATAAATAACTATAAAAAAACAATTTGCTTTACACAGATTTCAGTAAACAATACAAATCTAAAATTGATGATTTATAGGCCACAGTTTGGTTTATTGTCTCCTTAACATGTAAATGTGACTAAACATAAAGATAAAATGATTTAAATAAATGTGTAGGTTGTACAGTGGTGCAGTTGGCAGAATAGTTGCCATGTAACAAGAAGGTCCTGGGTTGGAGTTCCATCCAACCTGGATTTTGCATGTTCTCCCTGTAAATGCATGGGTTCTCCCCGGGCACTTCGGCTTATCCGTAAGTGTGAGTGTGCGCGTGTGTGGTTCTTTGTCCTGTTTGTCTCTGTGTTGCCCTGCGATGGACCGGTGATCTGTCCAGGGTATATCCCACTGGAGGTGGGCACAAGCCCCCCTTGCGACCTCTGTGCTACATAATGGATGAAAGAACAATAAATATTCAAAACGGCACACCGGAATTTAGTTTTTCTGTCTTAACAGCAAAAACTGTCTTAATAGCTTGTAAAAAGTCTCTTTCCAGGCTGAGTTTTTTTTTTTTTTTTTTTTTTCCCCCCGCCCCCGTCCTGGGGGGGTCCTTCTCTGTGGTCCCTTTAGGGTAAATGTCAGATCCAAAACCTAAAATCCCAAATATTGTCTAAAACTTGTAAAGGTAAGTGGAGACACTTTCTTTAGACGCTCCCTTAGAGACTGTTCCTGGAGAAAGAGTAGAGAAAGGACACACGTCGTTATATCTGATTCGTGTAATGTTTTCTTCTTTAAGTGAAGAAAACATTACAATAGTATAAAAAAAAAATAAAATAGGAAGAGAATTCGTTAGCCAATCTCACAGTAATAAAACGGTCAGTTCCTGGGGTGAACTTGTGCTGCATATAAGTTGAGATCTGGCTGGCCGGGGCGAGCACATGGAGGTGAAGGTGTCCTACTGAGATGAAGGGAGGCTGGTGGAACCCCAACCTGAAGAACAAACACACATCAGTGCCACGCTCAGTTTCTTTTTGCTGCAGTCTCACAATATGTGAGTGAAGCTGCAGATTGAACAGAGTTGCTACAAGCTTGTCTTCACTTCTAATGTCTTGTATTGCAGCTGACTCAGAATTTCAGGGTTCTTTTTCAATTTCCATTTTAAAGCACAAATAAAAACACTTCCTACTGAGTTTATACACTAAGTATTTGATTCATTCTTAATGATAACTGCCTCCAATAACTGGTGAACAGAAACAAAATATGCAAATTTCTATTTGAAACCTGCAAAAACAAGGGAAAAAAAGAAAAGTTAAAAAAGAAAGTTAGGAAGGATTACAGAGTAAAAGACAGCAGGCCTAATGGAAAGAAGAAAGGAAAAATTGCAATAAATAAATAAATAAATAAATAAATAAATAAATAAATAAATAAATAAAGAGAATCAAGAAGAAAGGGAGAAAAGAAGGATGGATGGAAACAGGTGAAAGATTGGAAGGATACAAAGAAAAAAGGAAGAAATGCAGAAAGAAAGAAAAGAATGATAATTTGATAGAAAGTCTGTAAAGTAATTTTATTCCCACCAATCCAGGCCTGAAATATATATGCACATATTTCAGATTCAAATTCAGTACTTTCCTGACATTTCCAATGTTTTTAAGATGTTTAAAGTAATTTTATGGTTAAATGAATTGCCTCACTATGGCTAATTTGTGGTTAAAATGACCAACTTTTGATCATTTTGGTTGTCTGTCAGTTTATTTTCTCCTATATTTGTATATTGCTCTACTGTCACAATCTGTGCAACCATTTCCACCTGTCTCCTTGTGGACATTTTCTGGTCACCCTGCATGTTGTGTTTGACATGTTTTGTTTAATTTCTGTTGTTTTGTTTTATAAACTACCCGTTTTACATTGCAAACATCTTACATTTCTATTTTATTCCCCTCATGTAAACACTCAAGAAAAAAAAAAAAAAAACAGAAGAAAGGCCAGAGGAAGTCTGCTGGCCACAAGTGAGAAATAAACACACTTGGCAGATTAGTCACCCACCTTACATTCTCCATATCGGTGATCCCCTGGTCCAGGAGCACTTCTTTCCCAAATTTGGCCATCCTTTCAACTGTTGAACACACGGTTTGTTATTGCTGGCTGTTATTGCTGGCTGCTATGAGTCAGCAATAACAAACATAATAGAATATATACAAATATATGCAAATATAATAGAACTAGTGAAAGGAGAGCATATCACCGACCGAGGTCAATGTGGCTTCTGTTCAGTGATTTGCAGCTGACAATGTGGTCTCTAGGAATAACCAGGTAGTGATGAGGAGCAACAGGATCAATATCTCTGAAGCAAACAAACTCTTCGTCCTACAGAAAAGTGAAACTATTTCATTTGAGGTCATGATGCCTTAAATGAGATGTTGACCTGGGTTCTTTTAACTTCCTGGATGATTCAGAGAAGTGCTGTCAATACGTCAGACAAGTTCTATTCACTTTTTTTTCTTTTTACTTTTAAATATCCCAAACACATAAATAATACCCACTTACTCACCCAAAGATAACCCACATTCAGACGTGATATCCATTTAAAAATTCAGAAATGTATAATTCAATTCAAATATACTTTATTGATTCCAAAGGG
>NW_015112939.1:7335-7930 GCF_001443285.1 Poecilia latipinna | reverse complement strand
AAAAAACTAATTTTGGCCGTTAGTTTCAGTCAAGACCTTTAAGCCTATGCCATAGATGAAGGTAGAGACAGATCGACTGGCAAATCGAGACCTTTGCTTTCCGATCCAGCTCTCTTCACCACGACAGACTGGCACAGCGCCCACTTTACTGCACCAATCCTTCTATTGATCTCCTGTCCATTTTGCCCTCATTCTTGATGTTATGGATTCTGTATTTTCCTCCATCTCTTTTACCCTCTTAACACGCTGCAGCATACATAACCATGTTTATATGTGACTGCTGACATGTAAACAGACTGAAACTGATTAGAGTACCGTTTGGGGAGGGTCCAGACTGCAGAGATGAATAAAAAGCTAAACTTGCTACAATCTTTGCCTCACTTGGCCCAACGCTGGACGGTGAATGTAACATAAGAAGCATGATGTTCCATTTGGATGATAAGTATGGCTTGTGGAATTTGATCATCTTTTAGCATTAAAGTTTGTTTTTATATATAACCAAATCTCATTATTTCTCAAGGTCATTTACAATGAGTGGTTCTGGTCGGGTCCTGAAACTGGTTAACGGACATGGGTGGTGAACAGAGACAGAAAT
>NW_015112939.1:0-1264 GCF_001443285.1 Poecilia latipinna | reverse complement strand
GTTTGGGGGAAAAACTGTGAAAAGTTCTTTGGGTTTTGCTGTCATGATTCTAACACAAATATTTACATACCTTTTGATCCACTTAATTTTGAAGAAAAAACTCAGAGTTTGAAAATCTAATACATTAAATCCACCAGAGCACAACTTGTTTAACATTACATTTTTCCTAATAAGACAAACTTTTTTCTTCCAAATAAAATCAAATATTTTATTTACTTTTGAACTGATCTCAATGGAAACCTCAAGTGCTGAACAAGCACATACTAAACTGGAAAACCTTCAGTGTAGACAGTAAGAGATGGATAAATCTCTCTGTAACCACATATTCAATTTCTTTTGGATTATTAAAGCAACAAGGCAGTTAAAATTTTCATTTGACCTTTGGTCTTCTTCTTTCATGATGGAGATACCAAGATAATTAACTTTATGTTTGACAGGGATTCCTTTGATTTCTGTTTCATGGCAGGTTTTAGCTTAAACCCTTAAAACCTGCCATGTTTTAGGTTTAGGGTTACCTCGCTGGAGGTATTTGGCTGTGGCTCCTTTCCTTGTGACCTCACTGAGTTTGCCATTTGCTTGTGGTATTCCCAGGTACTTGTACTTGTAAGCAATTTGAATTACTTTGTTGCTGTAAATGTGCTATATCCTCCTGACTACCAGGAAAAAGAATATTGTCCAATCAACATTTTTTTTTTAAATCCCACAGTCTTTGTAAGGTAATAAAAGATTTTATGCACTTACTTTGTCTCGTCCCATAAAATGTGTTATTACTGATGAATGCAATTTTTATGAATTAGAAAAAGGTACGTACAAAAGTCCCACCCTTTCACATGTGGTATCATTGAAAAGCCCTAAATGTCCTCTGTAGATACCAAAAGGAATTAATTCAGTAGAATGCAGGGGGTGGGAGACATTCAAGTTTAGAAATGTTCTCTACAGAGGACCAAAATGAACTACTGGTAGTCAGGAGGATAAAAATAAAATTACCTTACCTCACCTTACTAAGGAAAAGTTCACTGGTACGTCACTATCAATACGCAGTACTTTGCAGATTTATATTGCTGTGTAAACATTTTCGATACACCTTGAGAGTCAAATCAAGTAAAAATGTTCTTGCCTTTTGTTTGGAAAAAAGCCAACTCTTCAAGTCCACTTTATCCATAAAAAAAAGAAAGAAAGCGCTCAACCATGTGCTTTTTTTGCTCATTTTTTTAACAGTACTCAACTGACCAACGACGGGAAATGAAGATTCTGATGTTGTTCC